>NC_050579.1:88160361-88442861 GCF_011100635.1 Trichosurus vulpecula
GCTTTTCAGTCTCTATTACCTGTTCTTGCTTCCATCTTCTGTACATGCATTTAAACAATCTAAATTGGTTGATTACTTTCCAGCACATGCACATTAATCTTTTAGACAAGTCTCTTTTCTTCCTAATCAGAATTGTTTGTCTTGATGTTCTCAGAATTTCATTTTGGGAGCTTTCCATCTCTGTTGGGCTGACTTCCCTCCAGTCTACGGGATTGTAACCTATCCTTTCTCTGAACCCTTTGAAATATGTTCTCTACAAATCTAAGGCATATTTCAGGCTAGCCTTAGCTTTCCTCTTTTCTTTCATACAAATTCTGAGATGGCATGGTCACATTCCTCCAAAGTTTCTATTCTTTCTTCTCTAGCAACAAAATGTTAATTATCGGTAAGAATTGTGTTCTAGTCTAGCTGTTGTTAGTTTCCTCTACCTTTTGAAGGACAAAATACTACCTTAATGGCTCTCTACCAACATGAGTCTCCCATGCACACACTGAAGTTATGTAATATTCCTTAATCGATAAATCAACAAATACAAACGAAGAGGAGGAGGAGGAAGAAGAGCATAGTAATTGTATAGTGTTTTAAGGTTTGCAAAATGCTTTACATATGTTATATCATTTCATCCTCGCACTAACCTTGAGATGTAATTGTTCTAATATCATCCCCATTTTACAGATGAGAAAACAGGCAGACAGAGTTAAGTGACTTATCTAATGTCTGAGGCTGGATTGGAACTGAGTTTTTCCTGACTCTAAGTCTAGTATTCTATCTACTTTACCACTTAGTACAAATAATGAAACAACACTTTCAAGGAGATTACATTCTAATGAGAGCAACAAGTACTAATATACACACACATATACACATGTGTGCATTTGTGTATATATGTATATGTGTGTATATAAACTTTTTGTGTCCCCAACAATTATCTGGAATAAAGCAGGCACTTAAAAAATGTTTATTGACCAACTGCCGATGACTTTCTGGTACGAGACTTGGCATAAAAAAGAGTACTCACTGAAGGTCTTCACAGCTCTTATGCAGAAGATCTACAAGAGTTCACTGAAGTGGGATTACGTATACGTGGTAATGTCCTCTACGTGCCCCTGATTATACATGACCTTGTGTTCATTGCACTAACCCTGGAATAATAGCAGGGCCTCCTGGGCAAAATCTATAATTACTCTGAAGAGTAATGATGTCAACATCTATACAGGAAATAAGTGGATGAAGTATATGTATTGTCCAGACTACACCATGAAGTTATAAGGACAGCCTGTAGAGTTCATTCTTCCATCAGCATCTATATCTGAATTTGTATCTAGGATCTAAGACCATCCGTATACACATATATATCTATTACTATCAGATGCACAATACATGCGTGTATATCCACATATCCACATATCTACATACATACATATAGACGTATATATGTATATAGTGGAGAGCCACTACAAAAGTTAAACAGGAGAAGGAAATTGAAATAGCTTGTCTTGGTTTAGTCATTTTTGGTTGCATCTGACTCTTTCTTTTTCCTGAGAGAGGAATGCATTATTTGCATGTTCCATTTTCCTATAGAGTTTACAGGAGATAAGGAGTTAGTGCTGTGAAAGCAGCCAAAGGAAAGGAGGCAAGCTTCTTGTACTTGTCATTAAAGGTCAAGAGTCACATTTTCTTCCTGGAGGCTGAGGCCCGGGCCACAGTTAGTGCTGGAAGGAGCAGAGGAGAGAGTCTGGACACCACCTTCCATGTAGCTTACATTAGGGGCCCAGTGAGAAAAGAGACCCAGGTTGCAGCTGTGTATTGAGAAGTATCAGGGAGCCTTGCCTCTCACCTTTAGGTCACTCCTAGAGTCTTTTTCAAGTGGACCTAACAAGCCCTATGCTTGGCCCTCTTAAAGAGAGGAGAAATTCTGCAGGTCAGGGCCATCCATTCTGACCAGGCACTGACAATGCTGGGTGGGAGCTGGGGGACAACATAATTAAGACCAAACAGCACCCAAGATGAAGCAGGCATCAAAGGGATAGAGTGAGGGTGGCCAACTCCTCCCTCTGTGCTGGCTTCATGAAGGGGAGGGATCCAGAAGGTCACTGTCTTTCCAACCTTTTCTGCTTGGGGATGGTACAGGTCTGAGAGTGGCAACCAAGGCTACAGGTGAGTCCAAATCTCTGTCCTCATTTTTGGGGATCATTGTCTCATATTGACCTTGGGGTAGGGTCCAATAGGATGAACTGTCGCTGTTCTCACCTGCAAGTGGGGGATAGGATGTTCTGGGCTTTGGATCAGGTATCTGGAAAGGGTTAATTAGGGAAGAAGGCCCTGGTCGGAATCTCTAGTCTCAGGATTCCTTGAGGATCAGCCAAAGAGGTCACCTTAGTCTGGGCTCGGTAAAGATGCCTCCAGTTACTTCCATTTTCCTAGTAAAACTGGGGGGTGAGACACAGTCCAGCATTATGTACTTTGAAGCTGCCATCATGAGGACATCATGGGCAGCAGCCATTGTCCTGTAGGCTCCAGTGCCAGCACCATCAATTCTGAGCTCCAAGTTGAGAAGGTGACAGGGCCTAGCCTCTGGCCCAGGGTTTGGGGCCTTCTCCACTGGCTCTCCTCTTGACAGATGCTGGATCCATTCCAGAAATGACACACTCCAAGTCGGGGCGCTGCTACAGCTGCAGCGGGGCCCAAACCTTGGTCCATCAACATATAGGGATTCTTCCAGGGGGTGCTCTGCTGAGGTGCTGATGGAAAGGAGCAGGAAGGAGGGGTGGCCAGTGACTGAGGGGTGGGAGGTTCCAGCAGAGGCCTCTGGGCGTGTCAGCACCCTGGCTCCCTGCCTTTCCCCTTCCCCATCCTCCCTGCTGCTTCTGTGGCCCTAGCAGCCCAACTCTTCCGCCAGGCCCCTTGGAGAACAAACAGGAGAATCTGCATCTGACTCTTTGTGACCTCATTTTGAGGTTTTCTTGGCAAAGATACTGGTGTGGTTTGCCATTTCCTTCTCTAGCTCATTTTACAGATGAAGAAACTGGGGCAAACAGGATAAAGTGAGCTGCCCGAGATCACAAAGCCACTGTCTGAGGCCATATTTGAACTCATGAAGATGTGTCTTCTTGATTGTAAGCCTGGCACTCTATCCTTTGCACTACCTCTCTGTCCTAGCTTGCCTTTGGGATATTAGAAATTTTATTCATATTCAAATTTCATGACCTCAAAATTCTCCCTAAAACAAAGGCATATCTTTTTTTTTTAATAGTCTCTGTTCGTTTGTTCATTCAATAGTCATGTCTTAAATGTCTTCTATGTGCCAGTCAGTGTTTATATCTTTGTGGATACAAAGACCAACCAAAAATAGCACCTGACTTCAAAGAGTATATATCCTATATGAACACAGACAAATCAGTACAAATATAAAGTAATTTGCCAGAGGTGGAAGCTGGGCACTGGCACCTGGATGGATCAGAAGTATCCTCTTACTAGAAGTGGCCTTTGAGCTATGCTTTGAAGGAAGCTGGGGATTCCAGCAGGTGAGCAGGACATGTATTTCTGGCATAGAGGAGAGCCTGTGCAAAGGCAAAGGAATATTAGAAGTTTGGCTAGAACTTAGTGATGCAAAATAATATGCTATAAACCAAGGAAGGTAAGTGGAAAGGAGGTTTTTGAAGGACTTTAAAAGCAAGGTTATAGAAATGTTTGTTTTAGTTCAAAAATTGAAAGTAGAATAAATAATAAATATTGTAAAAGCCAATTAACAGAGCTTGCATTTTATCCTAGAAGAGGAATCACTTGGAGCCTTTTTAACCAAGGGAATCAACTAGTCAGACCTGTGCTTGTAGGAATATCAATTTTGCAGCTGTGTGAAGGAAATATTGAAATGGGCATATACTAGAAACAAGATAATAATGAAGACACTATTACAGTATTTCAGATGAGAAATAATGAGGGCCTGAAAGTTGGCCTAGAAGTTGAATCAACATGTTTATAGCAACTGTTTGGGCATGAAAGGTGAGGGAGAAGAAAGGGTCAAAGAAGAGTCTGAGGTTGTGAACCTAGGAGACTAGAAGTGTATGGTATATTATTGTAAGGCTCATAGAGAACATTACAGTTTCCAAAGAAGTGAAGAAAAGATTCACTCCAAAGGCAATAAAGAGATGTGTGGTATATACTGGCAGGCTACAACACATACCAGTAAGAAACTATTTTTACTTGAATAATAAATGTCATAAATGTTTAATCCAAAAAGAAGTTGGGTTAATCATGTCACAGGAGTGCTGGCTAACTCATAGACACACCATGTGCTCTAATGGTATTGCCATGATGTCAAGGGAAAACAAGAAGTATAACTAACCCATTGTGTGGACCTTCTATGGTGAACTTGTGGGAAGGACATAGTCAAGAATCACAAGAGGTGGACAACCATGCATATGTTGTGATCTATATAATTTGAGGGAACATTTACATTAATGAAATCCTAGATCCATTTGAGTACAGAGCCCCTTCTGAACCCACTCCCCCAGCAACCTGAGACTGCATTCACAGCTTTGAGGTCCCCAAAAGGCTATTGACAACTTCTCCTTTTGAGGTTCTAGAGGTAACCCTAAGAGTTTGGGGTTCTAGTACTGGTGCTTATGAGCCCCCACCAGTGTGTTCCATATTAACAATTAGAACAGCCAGACTCCATTAGCTTTTAGAAAAGAGATTTAATGAGAAAGTATAAAAAAAGTGGCTGGTACAAAACATTCAGCAAATCTGAGGTGTACAATTCCCCTGTGTATACAAGGGCTCTGGGTGGAGTGGGCTCAGACTTAAAGTGCAATGGCAGTGAGGCACGGATTTAGACCATATGGTTGGCAAAAGGTTAGCTCTCACTTCTTGCCTTGGAAGTCATTTTCTTCCTTCACAGAGTCTGTATAGTCTATAGCCAGAACTTCTTTCCATGTCTAGGAGTCACACTCCTTAAAGCTTCCACTGGTCTTCCTCACTGTCTTTTCACATTATTCTACAGTGACACTTCCATTGTCATCAGCCATTACTATTTTGGTGGCTACTGCTACTGCCATTATTAAACTACCTCTGATGATATCTCTGAATCTCTTGAACTCACACAGGTTTACCTGGGTACACTTCCATCTCAAAATACTCATTTGTCCACGATTAGGAAAGAATAAACATAAAAAGCCAGGTGAAACAGATGCAGCCCCTACCACACCCTATTCTTTGAATCAGTTCCAAGTTCTGCCTCCTCCACCTTCAGAAGAAAGCAACAAAGGCAGTCTGCCCTTAGGAACTAGTACCTAAGATCTGGCTTAGAACTCTCTGAGTCATTAGTTCTTATGGCTTCATAGCCAGCTAGATGACTTTCTGTCATCATACAGTACAAGCTCATCATATTCTGGATTTGTACTGTATGACGATAGAAAGCTTATTCCAAGCTTCCACATGATCACTTGGACTGGGTCCAGGCAGGGAATACACACACACACACACACACACATACACACACATACTCCAAGGCATACCCTTCCTAAAAGTCCATCCCTATCGCATGAGTATTTAAATACTTTATCCCAGTGAAATATGTCAGTAAGTGAGCTTGTTACCTCACCTCCTTTCCTCAGTAAATTCCAGTTAGTCCCTATTGGTTCTAGGATCAAATATGCATTCTTCTTTTTGGCATGTAAGCCTTTTCACAATCTGGACTCTTCCTACCTTTCCAGTATTCTTATACATTATTCTCCTCCTTACTCTTTACAGTATAGTCATACTAACTTACTGTTCCATCCACATGATATCCTTTCTCCTTCCTTCATTCCCTTGCTCTGAGTGTCTACTCCCTCCTCAATTGCAAATCTTAGAATTTCTGGACTCCTTCAAGACTCAGCTCAAGTGCCACTTGCTACATGAAGCTTTTCATGATCCTCCCATCTTCTAGTGTGCTACCTCCTCAAACTATCTCTTGCATTTATTTTGAATATATTATGTATATACTTGCTTGCCAAAAAGACTATTTTATGGAGAACTCACACAGGGCAAACGTTCACATGGTAGTCAGAAGAAGTGCTACAAGGACATTCTCAAGGTCTGTCTTAAGAACTTTTGAATTGATTGTGTGACATGGGAGACACTGGCACAGAACCACTCCACATGGCATGCTCACATTAGAGAAGCTGCTGTGCTCTGTGAGCAAAGCAGAATTGAAACAGCTCAGAGGAAATGCAGGATGCCCAAATTTGGAGAATCTACTCCGAAGTGTTCACGTGGACTATTTGTGCCCAACCTGTGGTAGGACATTCTGAGCTTGTATTGGTCTGGTGAATCACACATTGAATTCACACATTGAAACTTAATTCTAGCCTAGTGATGTCATTTTGGTCCTCTTCGAAAATGGACAACAACCAACCAATAGCCTCCACCATTAGAATATCAGCTCCTTGAAGGTTGAGAGTGTTTTCACTTTTTAAGAAAAAATTACTTATTTATTTTTAGTCTATAACATTCAAAGTTCCACAAGATTTTGAGTTTTAAATTTTCTCCCCTTCCCTCTTCTCCCCCCTCCCCAAGACAGCATGCAGTTGCTATAGGCTCTACATTTATATTAAACATATTTTCACATTAGTCATATTATAAAGAAGAATTATAAACAGGGGAATGAACCAAGAGAAAGAAGAAACAAAACAAAACAAAAAAGAGAGAGTAAATAATATGCTTCGATCTGAAGTCCACCTGCTCATCATTTCCTATAACACAATAGTGTTCCATTACATTCACATATCACAACTTGTTCAACCAGACTATTTTCACTTTTGTCTGTGTACCTAGTACTTAGCACAATGCTTAATAAATGTTTATTGATTGAATTATTGACAACTTAGCAAATTTTCCTGTATAAAGACGAATCATGTGACTTAATCATCACTGATACACTGGATCCATCAGATCACCATCTTGGGACCTGTTCACCACAGTGGCATTTACCATGACACATTTCACAATGGCATAGCAATCTAATTTAGTATTTTAGTCATTTTCACTTTTTTCTATAGCAGTCCAGTGTAGTTACTAAAATCACAATAACCAGGTGAACTGTAATATATTTAAATTGGATAATGTTGGCCTATAACTTTAAAGGTTGAAAAAAGCAGTACCTTTGCCCATGGACAGAGCATTTGTAATAATCTTTCAAAATCACATAACCCATATTCATCTACCAGGCCAATTGTTCTGGAGAAAATGGAGACCAAGTGAAAAGTGCTATGCTAGTTAATAACCCTGGTTTTAATTTAATAAAATGTATTATTGTAAAACAGCATTTAGCCAATAAAATAATAATTGATTCAATATCAAGAACAATTCTCTTTATGTTTCTGTTAGCTGTTCGTTGCAGTGACTGAATTTTTTTCCTACTTCAGTGAAAACCAACTATAAATTATTATTTATTGGGGTGCAGGTTGGAGGGGGAGTAGAAGGGAACAAGCATTTATTAAGGACTTATTATGTATCCTTTACAAATATTATCTTGTATGATCCTCATTACAACCTTGGGAGATAGGTATTATCATTATTCCCATCTTGGAGTTGAGGAAACTGAGGAAGAGATAGTTTAAATGATTTTCCCAGGGTCACGTAGCTAGTAAGTATCTGAGACTGGCTAGGCCCACTGAACCACCTAGTTCAATTTTTAATTAAAAATAATTAAATGTTCATATAATAATAACAGTAACAGCTAAAATTTAGATAGCATCCCAGGTACTTGCTATATACCCCCGTTAAATTTGCAAATTATTTCCAATTTTAAAAAAATTTGGAAATCAGCTTAGTAGAGCATATCGTTGTGGTCTTATTCCTGCAGATGACAGAGAAGCTTGGAGAGTTGTTTGTGGTCCTAAATAGTTGTAGTGGGGCCATAACTTCAAAGCTATTTTCTGGAGCTATTATCTATATTCCTCAGGATAGGAGTGTTTTCTGGTGTATATTTTCAAAGTGACGTGAGAATGAAATTCATGTTCAAGTTAAACATGGTAGAGCAGAACCCATCTCATTCTTAAGGTTGGGGAGATGTATTGGGGCTCCTTGAAGAGTTTGGCCTTTGTTTCCTTTGATTAATTCAGTGTCTTTGATTGAGTCTTACTAGGTGCTAAGCCCCAGGCCCAAACCCCTGTCTATTAGGTGCTAAGCCTACATAGGTGTGAATTGGTAACTAAGGTGGGGCTCCAGGTGAGACCAATAAAGGGAGGTGCTAACACCAGAGCCAATCACAGGAGCCTAAGTTCTGGTCACTCAGATGACATTTGATGACATCTGAAACTGTATAAAAAGGGAGAACAGAGCTATTTGCTTAAGGCTCTCACTCCTGGAGGTGCGGAACTCTGAGCAGCCGCTGTAAGAGCCTTCCGGCTGAACTCAGATGTTGATGGTTTTCTTGGTAACTATGAATTGTATTTGGTCTGTTGATGTTTGTAATTTGTTTGTATTTGCTCTGCAGTTCAGGGTGCTGGTTTTTTCCCCTGAACTAAGCAAGTGATATCTGTATGCTGGATTAAATTGAGATTGTTAACCCCTTAACATTGCTTTCCTTAGTAAAGCAGATCAAAACAACCTGGGCTTGCAAAGTTCTGTGAGCTGGTTGTTGTTGGTTTTACACCCCCCACAGCAGTTGCTAGCCAGATTGTTGATTTGCAATAAGGCAACTAAGTCAACCTCTGGAATGACTTTTTTTTGGTGTCTGACTCTTTGAATGTGTTAACCTTTTCATCTGAACTGCTCTCCCCAAACTTTTGATCCTGTGATACATTTCCTACCCAGAAATGATTTGAAGAGATGATGAGTGAGATCAGCAAATCATGGCTAAAGGAGCCAAAATCATGTGTCCTCAAGAAAGAAAGGTGACAATGGTATATAAGTACGTAAGAGTTACTTACACAATGTAGTTGAAGCTTGGCTCCAATATAAGAGGAAATTGACTTCAGGAAAGATGGATTCAGGTTGGCTGCTAACTGTCAATCAATCAAATAATCAATAAACAATTATTAAGGGCCTACTGTTTGCCATCACTAGGCTAGGTGCTGGGAATAAAAGGTTAAAAGTAAAAACAAAAGTCTCTGCCCTTGAGATACATGGACTTATATGTATGGGTATATACACAAAATAAATGCAAAGTGATTTGACCTGATACACTGGCTTTTGGGGGATCATGTATCTTTTTTTTTCATTACCTCATGACTTTATGCCTACTCTTTTTTGTCCTTTCTATTACCTTTTTTTCCAGACATGATTTTAAATTAAAGATACTTTCCTTCCTTTAGATTCCCCTCTTCTCTTCTCAGTAACTGGATTATCAATAGAATCTGATGAGCTCTGTTTAGGACTAATGACCCTCTTGACTTGATTCTTGTCCAAGTCTGAGCCCCGAGGGCTGAGGAAATGAAAATAGTTATAATCTGCTTTTTCGTATTTGGACTATGTCACCAAAAGACTTTTGACATCTCTGCGTGAACTAAATGTGTCATGTTGGATTTCTGAATATGCCACTGAGAATTTAATGGAATTTTTTGAGTGGATTTGAGATGTGTTGAAAACAATTTTCCCCTCTACTTCCTAATTTTAATTATGAGTTCTTTGGACTGGGTAGACACTGGCAAAAGTTAATTAGAGCACATTAAACAATATGTGCTTTTAAAAAAATTGCCTGAAACTTTAAAACTGATTTACAGGTTTTAGATTATGGTTCCTGATACTTTGGTAGAGCAAAATTAATCATGTTATTATCGTATTACAGAAGGGAGACACTTAGGTATGAAGAGAGTCAATATCTTGGCTATCATTTTTTAGGTCTGAGAAAAGAACTATAGGGGTCCAATTGATATGGAACAGACCTTCCTTTTGAGCAGTGGGTACTGCTCAAAATGAACACTATACCGTGGACAATGGAATACCCCTCCCAAATATGCCAGTTTTTCAGAGCAAATAGATGATTACTTATAAATATTTTAGTAACTACCATTCATTTTCTCCTAGGTACTGACCAATTGTGGGATTGTTTTAAAGCCTAATAGATCGCATTTAAGTGCTGTTCTTCAATGAACTGTGAGGTATATAGTAGAAATATCATCTTTCCACCCCATTTTAAGGCTGAATAAACTGAGCCTTGGTGAGTTTCAGTCACTTATCAGGTCACATAGCTAATAAAAGGCAGAACTAGGACTCAAACTCAGGCTTCTGATTTGACATCTAATGTCCTTGCACTACACCTAATTGCCTCTCTTCTCGCCTTACCCTGTGGTAGACATTTCATGAGTGTCATATGGTGGTTCATTTTCTCACATGAACTTAGTTTTCTTGGACTCAGAATTAAGCGCTGGGTAGCCCCAAATATTGGAGGAAAAGAGATACGGAAGCTCTATGACCACTTTTATGTTTCATTCTCTAAAGAAAATTGAAATCTTAAGGGTGTTTTAAAAATCCCAATGCTAATGGAAGAAACTATTATTTTTATTGAAATGAATCACTCTATGGCCTTTTCTGATCCCATTAGTTCATAGAGATTTTTAGTCTGGGATCCATGGGCCCTCCTCTTTGCTCCCAAGAGAGCCATGTGCAGATTTCAGAGGGTCTGTGAACTTACATAGGAAAATTTGACATCTTTATTTTCATTAGCTTCTAAGTGAAATTTAGCATTTCCTTCCATTTATTATATTATTATATTTTTATTTTATTATATTTGTTGTTATATTTATTATATTATTCAATTTATTTTTTAAAAAATTATTCTTAGAAGGGGTTCATAGGTTTCATTAGAATAACAAAGTGTGCATGCACAAAAAGATTAAGCTCTACCCTAGAAGTCGATACTGTCTCCCTCCTCAAATCACCTTGAATTTACTTACCTGTATACATGTTGTATCCCTCCTGTAGAACGTAAGCTCCTTGAAAGCAAAAATTATTCAGTCTAGCATACAGCACTATACATATAACAGGCACTTAATAAATGCTCATTGAATTGAAAGAATATATATTTTGTGATTCATATTGAAAAGGCCTGTCTTTTGTTTCACAGAACTCAAATTTTGGGCTGCTCAAAGATATCAGCAGACTTTTGCTGCCCTTTGGGGGAGAGAGGAATTAAGGAAACCCATGCCTTCCATCCAGTGAGCTCATGATACAAAATGATAAATTATCACAGTTTTGCAGATGTAGAAATGGAAACATGGTGAGGTTAAGTGACTTCCCTGCAGAGCAAGTTAATGGAATGGCCAGGAACAAAATACAAGTCTCTTCACTCCTTGTCAAGTTTTTGCTCTGCTTCCCAGAATTGCCTCAGAATTACTTTTGTTTTTGAATGTATAGGGTATTCGCCATCCAAGTGTCTCGGAACACTGGTGGATGAGGTAAAGGGTTTTAAGCGGAGGGAATTATTTTGACAACCTTTTTTGAATACCTTTTTCAAATGGAAGTTTTGTTCTTCACCACAGGATGTTCACATAAGTAGGACATGGTGAACGTATCCTAGAGGAGGACATTGTCCACTCATGTTTTCACATTCCAAATGAGCAGGCCTGGAGCCAGGGAGCAGCCCTTGCCAAAATACCAGTTGAAAAATCTCTGTTTTTCAATACTTGAAGAACTTGAATTAAGTTTGCTTTACTCTACTGGGCGTAACACTCAGAAATGTTTCCTTCTTTGATGACCGAAACTCAATTCTGCCTGAGAGACTTAAACAAGATGCTTTCAGTCTCACACCTAAATGTTAAGGATGTCAAGATGCAATACATTCAGCGGTTGTTACTGATGTGAAACTGACACTCACTAGCTGTTGGCCTTCACTTTCTGAGTAATGCTTTTAATATTTTTTATCTACTAGTTTTCTCAGAATTTTGGATATAACTTCTTATATCATCTAGGGGTTTAAATTAGTTTTCTCATTTCTCTAATGAAACCTTACTAACAGATAGAGAAAGTTTCACTATCAGAGAATCTCTAGTCTTTGAATTCTGGAGACTTAGGATGGAGCTCTGGGCCTAGTGTCAGGAAGACCTGAATTCAGACGTTTTCTAGTTGTGCGACCCTGGGAAAGTCACTTAGTCTCTGTGTGCCTCAGATTCCTCAACTGTAAAATGAGGATAATAATAGCTCTTTTCCCTCACAGGGTTGTTGTGAGTATCAAATGAAGTAATATTTGTAAAGTACTTAGTACAATGCCTATCCCCAGATGATAGTAGGTGGGTGCCTCCCCTCCATTACTTTGTATTCATATTTTACATATTTTGTATTTACTCGTCTGTGTCCTTGTAAAAGAACGTAAAGTCTTCCATGAAGAAGAATGTAAAGTCTTTGAGGACTAAGATTAGTTCTTTTTTTCCATTTGTATCTCCAGGAGATTGCCTGGCACATAGTAATAGACACAATAAATGCCTCTTGAATGAATGGATGAATTAACAGAGGTTAATTACTGAATGAATGAATAATAACTGAATGAATGAATTAATAATTGAATAAATGGAGTTCTGTATAAAACAATTAGTCCATAAGATATAATCAAGGTCAATTTCATTAAAAGCTTAAATTAGGAAAAAAAAAACAAGCTTCTATGTGCACTTTTCTCTATCTGTAAGAATTATAGGCCAAAGGGGCTAGATTCAGAGCTCTTCCTGTACAGAGACTCAGTCCCTGTCTTCTATTCATCTTTGACCAATAGCTAATTGATATAGGGGGAAATAATTAGAGGGGTTGTAAAAGGGAAGAACTGCCTTATGAGGTAGTGAGCTCTCTACCAGTGGAGGTTTTCAAACAGAAGCTGAATTTGCATTGGCCAGGGATAAAATAGAGAGAATTCTTGTTATTGTGTGATTTGGACTACATGGTCTCTGAGCTCCCTTCCAGATTTGAGATTCCAAGATTCAAACTAGTTCTTGGATTATCTCATCTGTGGCATAAAGTCCAATCTAGAGTATTCACAGATTCCTACCTACTTTTCTAAACTTACCTCACACAATTCCCCTTGAGTTTCTTTATACTCCTGACAAATTAGATGCTCACCATCCCCTGAACTTGTCCTGATTTTTCTTTCCTCTGTCCTGATATGCCCTATTTCTGGATTGTAATTCCTGACTTCCCCTGCCTGCATTGGTTGAAATCCCACCTATTCTCCCAAACCCATCTTAATCATCCTCTTCCCCCTGAGTTTTTCCAGTAATTACTCTTCTTCCCTCCGTCCCATTGCCCAGTCAGTGAAGTAGTTGTTCTCTCCTTAGGGTAATTTTTTTTTGCTTTTTTATACTTTGTTTGTTGTTTCAGTTGTATCTGACTCTTCATGGCCTCATTTGGGGTTTTCTTGGCAAAGATACTAGAGCGGTTTGCCATTGCCTTCTCCAGCTCATTTTTACAGATGAGAAAACTGAGGTAAACAGGGTTAAGTGACTTGCCCAGGGTCACCTAGCTAGTAAGTGTCTGAATCTGGATTTGAACTCAGGAAGATCAGTCTTCCTGACTCCATGCACAGTACTCTATCCACCGAGCTGCCTGGTCATAACTCTCCTGGAAATATGCATTCTCCTTTGTATTCCTGTTGTATTCATATCATCTCCCCTAAAAGATGTGAAACTCCTTGAAGACAGGGGTCATGACTCATTTCTTTATGTATCTCCTAGTCCAGGGAACCTGCAGCCTCGAGGCCACTAATACAGCCTTCTAGGTCCTCGGGTGCGGCCTTTTGACTGAGTCCAAGTTTTACAGAACGAATCCTTTTATTAAGAGGTTTTGTTCTGTGAAGTTTGGATTCAGTCAAAGGTCTACACTTGAGGACCTAGAGGGCTACATGTGGCCTTCAGGCTGCAGGTTCCCCACCCCTGTGTCCCTAGCATATCATTTTGCACATGGTAGGTAGATAATAAAAATTCATTGAATTGAATACTATCTAGTTCCATCTTTCTAGTTGTGCCCCAATTTTGCCCTCAAATCTCACATCTCCAATCATTTAACTAACATTTCTCCTTTGACATCCATTAAACTTTTTGGGTTTGTAACTAAACTCATGAGATTCTCAGAATCAACTGTCACTCCTAAGTGGTATAACCACGCTCCCAGTCATCAAGATCTGAAACCTTGGTATCATCTTGGATTCCTTTCTTTTTGTGGCCAACTCTCTATTCAGTCAGTCCCTTCTTCAGACATCTTGCTAGTCTTCTCACATCTACCTCTAAATGGTATTTCTTGCATCCATCCGCTCATCTCCACTCTCACTGATCTAGGTCACTTTTCGGCTCATCTGTTGCAATAGCAGTGGTCTGTTTGTGGTCCAGCTGGTCTCCTTGCCTGAGTCTATCATCCACATGGCTTCCAAAGTGATTTTCCTAAAGCTCAAGTCTGAAATTCACATCATTTAACTCTTCCAATAAATTCCAGTGGCTCTCTGTTGACAGTAGGTTCAAATATTATTTCATTGTTATCCTTTTGAAATGCCCATTTTTATATAAATTTTGCAAGATACATAATTATAAGTATAGAAGAACATCGTGTAGTTTATAAATAAATAAACGTGCACCTAGTTGGGGTATGTGCTGGTAGGGGTGGAAAGAAAGCCAAATTGATAGACTTGAATTCTGGCATCTTAGTATTGTCAATTCTAATAAATTCTTAATATCTGGCAATGGGGGCATGTTTCATAGTGAAAATAAATATAGAGATATTAGTCTGTGAGAGGACAGATGGATAATAGTCTCTATGATTAAAGAAAGTGTGAATTTCTTTGTCTCTCATTTGCCTTCCATTTTAAGGCCTAGAGGAAATAGCAGGTTCTCAAAACTATTTAAGATATTAACTTGGAACACAGCTGGAGTTTACATTTCCTGTCTAAGAAAAATGGAGCCTTTCACCTAAGTAGAGAAATCAGTGACTCCAAATCAGGAGTTAAATCATATTACAGGTGTGGCTCTGACTGGAAAGAGTTGTCATAATTTTTTAGTCACTTCTAGAAAGTTCCACCTTATAATGCCATGGCCTTCCTGAAGGCCTTTAGGGGAAAATGCTTAGAATGGAAATTAAATGTTTCCTTCATTTAAATGGTAGCAGTTATTTTGACTAAGCAGAAGGGCCTTGTTTTCCATCAGTCACATAAATTATGGTTCTTGAATAGTCTACAATTCAGTATTCAAAAGTATTCTCCTTAACTCTTTGTTAATTGTGAAATATACCACCCATTGATTGAGAGACTTCCTTCCTTCCTTGCTTCCTTCCTCCCTTCCTTCCTTCCTTCCTTCCTCTCTCTCTCCCTTCCTTCATCCTTTTTTTTTACTATCAAAATGTAATTTACTCTGGACCTTTTTCAGGTCTGATTCAAATTACAATTTTCAGAGCAATATAATGCAATTGCAACATGCAGCAGGAAGATGTGCCTCCTAGGGATGGGGCCATTGGGTAAGCCATTGATGTAGAACCAAAATATATCATAAGTGTACAACTCTCCTCTTACCCATAGCAGGGACTACTTGGGAGGTCACTATACCAAAATTTTCAAACAAGTAGAAACCAGTATATTTTAATTTGTCAAAGTCCAGTAGATGTTGGAAAGAAGTGGCTTTATTAAGTAATCAAATATTATAACTATAAGTAATCTAATAATTATAACAATAACTGCCATTTATATAGTTGTTCAAAGTTTACAAAATGTTTTCCATTTCTCATATTATGTAAGCTTCTCTGCAGCCCTGGGAGGTAGGTACTCCAGGGGTTACCACCCTCTTTTTACAGATGAGGAAAGGAAAGTTGAGAAAGGTTAAGTGATTTGTCCATGGTCACACAACGAGCAACTGTCAGAGATAAGTTTTAAATCCAGGTCCTCCTGACTACAGGTCTGATACTTTATCCACTGCCATGAAAAGTATAAGTAGAAAGAATATCGTAATATCTAAACCAACTTAGCTGCATATAAAAATTTCCCAGAGCAACTCCAGTAACTTCAGAGCAACGTCATCTGAATTACAGATTAGATTACAGTATTTACTAATGTTGAAAAGGGCATTGAGTAAGATGTTTAAAACTGAGACTATTAGCATTTCTTTCCCCACACTCATTCCTTCTTTTTTTTAAAAAAAAATCTATTTTTTCCCAATTACATGTAAAGACAATTTTAACATTCATTTAAAAAATTTTCAAGTTACAGATTCTCTCCCTTCCTTCCTTCCCTTCACCCTCTTTGAGAAGAAAGGCAATTTGATACAGGTTATACATGTGAAGTCACGTAAATCATATTTCACTGTTAGTCATGTTGTGGAAGAAAATAGGTTAAAAAATAAATAAGAAAAATAAAGTAAAAAAAAAAAACTGATTTGGTCTGCATTCAGACTCCATCCACCCATTCCTTTTTCTAAGAAATCTATGACAATATTTGAGAATATGAGTATGGGTGAAAAATGCAGTGAGTATAATCATTGACATTGTTAGCTATGTCAAACCCAGCCCATTCCAAGGATTTTACATATTGCAGTTGTTCTCCATTGCTCTAAATCCCATTCTGACTCCTGTTCCATTGAGACTTATTCTGTGGGAGTGGGACTCTCAAAGAGGTCACCATAAGGAACTTCTCTGATCTAGCTTTGTTGATCTGGCAAACGCCATCTTGAAGTATACAAAACCTTCTGTTTGAATTAGGATCCACAGGCTGGAGCACTACTGGAAATATGCTCTGGATTTTATTTGGCAATTCTCTGGCCTTGGCAACTCTCTTGGTGACTGTTCTTTCTCCTGTGTCACTCTCCTAAACAGTCCAAGGAGGGGTACTACCCCTGAGGCTACATGTACAATGGGGACCAGTTCTCGTTCACTGGTTTCCCTTGCCCTTACATCAGAATTCACTCAAGGAAGGAAAAAAACCCTAATTTAATATTACACAATATTACAAGGCCTTACAAGAGACATCTGCTTTCTCCCCAACCCCAAATCGGAGGCAAAGTGCTTTGAAAGAATGAAAACTTAATGTGAAGCATTGTCAGGCCAAGCTGACCTTTATTTAATTATAAAGTCAGGATCCACTAGGGAGCTGTTTCCCTGCAGGAGTTTATACAGCAAGTTACCACCAAAAATGAAGGGCACAGGATAGCATGAACATGGGATGATATCAGAGACTTGATTGTCAGAAGTCTGTGTTTCACAAACCTTTTAATTTTCGGGATAGCAGAAAAGGTGCCATACTTGGACCTTGAGACAGTGAGGTGGCACAATGGAGTCACAGAGACCTGAGTTCAAATCCTACCTCCAACATTTACTAGCTCTTTGACCTGAAGCAACTCACTTTGTATCTCTATTCTTTAATTTCCTCACCTGTAAAATAAGGAAGAGGTGGCACCTAAGGCCCGTTCTACCTAGGTTCTAGTGATTACACTGACAATAGTTTGTTGTGTGACTACCAGATCACAATTTCTCTAAGAAAACTTACAAGGTTTAGCTAGGTGGCTTTCAACCTAGCTAATTTATAAATTAATTTCTAGGCTCCATTAGAATAAATGTGCCTTGTGATCTTGGCATTTTGATGCATGTAAACATTGTCTCCTCAACATGATTATATGCTATTAGGGTAAAGGATTGCATCATTTTCTGTCCACAGCTAGGTCTTAATTAGTGTGAAAGCATTTTGTAAAAGAGACATATAAATAGCAATTATTAATGTTGTATTGTGTCAGAGGGAAGTAATGATTTACTGATGATTCCCATCCCAGCAGTGGCCTTGGGGTTTCTGTTTAAGTGACTGTTGGACTGCCAGACACAACTCTCTAGTTTAGCTTGCTTGCCTTAAAGAGGCTTGATGTGCTTACAAGCCTTTCCTGCATCTCAAAAGCACATCCACTATCCTGGATTCTGGATTCAATGTTTTTGTGCTTTTGACCAGTCTCGTGGCCTTTTTTGCCATCAGTATGCCTGACATTTTAAACTCTATTTTATTTTGACCCTGGGATATCTAAGCTTCCAGGTTCTGAGGGGTCTAGGTAATCCTTTCTTTCTATTTTTTTATTATTTAATGGGAAAAGAAAAAAATGAGTTTTGAAATGCAAGACTCAATGATAGCTACTGGAGACAGGATACATAAATCAAGGAAAGGAGACCAATTGATGCACAGACAAAGGATGAGTGACAGAGCAGAGAGCTTGACTAGTTCCTATTTGGGAAGGCGAAATGAAATACACCTTTAGGGAGAAATGGCAGAAAAATGGCAAACATTGAGCAGTCATACCATTTTGTCTTGTATAATGTCTCCCTAGCCAACATCTTTGCACAACAACATTATTATACGTAATAACCAGATAGTCCATGTTATGAAACGCCAATATAAAATGCGTGTGCTTGACTTTAATTCAAGCTTTTACATCTCAAGCTCTAGCAAATACTAACTCCCCTGAGTCTGCTTCCTGTCATTCTATTGTTTATTGGACGTGCATAGACGTCATTCCTATGTAACCCAGTGGTCCCCTGTGACTTATGTCTAATGAATGTTTATGGGAACCAAATAATGATGCTAGGCAGGGCATTCTTATGTAGTTATTGATTGCTAGGATGCAGTGAAAGCTCTGCAAGCATGGTGTATCATCAAAGGGATTACATAGCCCAAGGGAACCAGCACAGCCACCGATAAATGGGGCCATAGAATAATAGCTTACCAGCAGACTGCGTATCAATTTAGTGAGAAAAGCACAGTGGATATAGACACAAATATGAATACAAGTATAGATAGAGATGTAGATATTTAACTATAGATACATAGATGCAAGTATAGATATAGATATGTAGATATATAGATATGGTTAGACCAAATGTGACTGCAAAATCAGATGTGAGAGTCACTGTTCTTTCAAAGCTTAAAACTGCACTAAGACTTTTGGGATGCCTCATAGATACATATATGAAACATAATCATATTCTCTCTATATATATGACTGCTAAATGGCTAGCATTTATATAATACATTAAAGTTTGCAAAGAACTTTACATCTTTTATTTGACCCTCATGACATCCTTATGAGGAAAGTGTAATTTTTATCCCCATTTTACAGCTCAGGAAATTAAGGCTGAGAAGGGTAAAGTCACTTGCCCAGAGTTACAGAGCTGCTTAATTGTCTTATCTTCCTGGCTTCAAGTATAATGCTATATCTACTCTGTCTTCTACATGCCTCCTCATGGATGAATGCACCCATCTGGGAACAGACAACTATGTCCTAGTCAAGCCCAAAGAACCATTTGGGAGTTTTATTCAAGATCATTAAAATTGTTAACCTTAACTTAAGCCAGATAAAGAGAACTCTGGTAAAATGAGATTATAGTTCAGCTACCTTTGATCAAAGCAAAGTTTTCAAAACAATATTTTACAAGAGGGGTCATTCTGTTTTCTGTTTAAGTTCAAGGGAGAAGTAAATTGACATTTACTTTTTAAGTCCTCTTTTAAAATGTGTTGCCACAGTTAAATTGCCCTAAATAATTCTCTGTATGTGGATAGGGTTGGTTAATAGATATCCCTCTTTTTACAGATGTGTATGGATGTGTAACAGCCTAGCTACATACACATATGGGCCTCTATAAGTTTTAAGAATGTATGCTCGTATTCACACTCTTGCTTTCTATCTTTGTTTCTCTATTTATAAATATCTATATATGTATATGTGTGTGTGTATATCTATAGATAGATATCTATATATGTAGATATGTGCATATATACATATACACACATGCATATACGTGTATGTATATATATGTGGATAGATAGATGATCGATAGATAGATAGATAGATCAGCAAGGTGGCACAGTCAATGGAGTGCTGGCTCTAAAGTCAGGAGGACCTGAGTTCAAATGTGACCTCAGGTACTTTACATGATCCTGGGCAAGTCACTTAATACGGTTTGCCTCAGTTTCCTCATCTGTAAAACGAGCTAGAGAAAGAATTAGCAAACCACTCCAGTATCTCTGCCAAGAAAACCCCAAGTGGGGTCAAAAAAGAGTCAGACATGACTGAAAATGAGTAAAACATAGTATTGATATAGAGACACACAGACAAACTATACCTCTATAGCAGAATTGCTCCCATCAACATTTTTTTTTAATTTGGAGACAATTTTTCAACCTGCTGAAAATGAAAAAAGGAATCACTGAATAGAGGATAATCAAGGTGGAGAATCAAGCATTTTCTAAGAAGAATCAAAAATCTTGGGCTAGAATGTTTTAGTATCTAGTTTCTTGAGAAGTTGGCTTAGTTAACCACATTAGCTAGAAGGGATCACACATTCATCATGTCTAATTTTTTACATATAGATTCTGTAAAAAAAATGTTTTTAATGCTTAAAACAAAATACTTGTTTAAAAAATAATCAGCATTTAACTCTATTACTGCCTTTAAGGAGATATGTTTAAATATATAATCGATTGTCTAGTGGAGGTCATATTATTCTCTATTGGTAAATAAATACATTCCATCTCTGAAGTATTGATTTATTTATGGGAAACAGTATACAACTAAGTTTTATTAATTTTAACATGGCTTTCTGGGCTCTGCTTCCATCAAATTCTAAATATGAATCACCTCTGTTATCCACCAGAGGGCACAAATTCTCCACTGGTTGGCACATTGGCACTGGTAGCACTTAAATGAGCCTGCGGAAGCAATCTGCCACCAGCTGTAAGAGCAAAAGTATACGTAAGCTTTTGAGAGCATTGCTTTACTTAGATAAAAGAGCAGATAACCAACCTTTACGAATTTTAATACAGTTTTATACTATATTAGGAACCATGACAAATTTCTTCACATGTTGAAGATGATAACTCTGTTCAAGGAATCCTCAAGGACTTAGGTCTGGAGTGCTTTAATGATTGTTTGATTTGATTTCAGAAAATGAACTTCCATCTTGCAATATTTAGATTTTGAGTTATCATTATTAATACAAACAGTAGGGTAATGGTATTTTCTTGTTTGATTCTGTTTTCCTGTTTTGTGATTTGAAATCATCATTGCCTTTATAAAATTTCAACCCAATCTCAGTGCCTGCCTTCATTCTCAATTCTCCCCTATTCAGTGATTCCTTTTGCATCTTCAGTGAGTTGCATAGCTGATGAGCCAGCAGTATACTATGAAATAAACACCTTTTTTTCCTCACACATAAATTACTCATTTTTAAGAGAGAGAGCACCTATTCACAGTGTATATGGACTCCCCAATTCATAGCTGTAATTTGAGCATTTGTATGTGATTCTGTTTTCAAAATGTTTTTGGTCTTGCTTGACTCATTTTGTTTTCAATTAAGTGTTTAACTAGAAAGGGGATGAAAAAAACAACTCTTGCAAATTTATTGGCAAGTTTACCATCTACTGATACTGGGGTGGAAGGGGTAGAGAATTATCTTCAACTTCTCTGCAGAGGGGTGATGATAGCCAGTTTTCAATGGAATGAGAGAAATAAAATCCAATATTGGTAACTAATTTCTAGATAATTAACAGTAAAATAGACATGTCTTCCTATGTATAGGCAAGAATTTTAAGATATCCTGAGGAAAAGCAAATTTAATACAACTTCCTTCAGAGGGAATTTAATATAAAAAGTTAAAGGCAAGAAAGAATACAAGTAGTTACTGAAAAGCTGAAGTGGCCTTATGTCTATGGGGTCTCACACCCCTCCACCAAGTGAACCCACAACTCAAAACTATTGAGATTTTTTCTACCTATGTGGATTTTCGAGTTTTGTTCTTGTTTGAGAAAGTACTGCCTTCTCTAAGGAAGAAATAGGTAGAACATAGTTCTTTTTGTTGTAGTGGTGGTGATTATTGTTTAATTTTTGACACTTTTTATCAATTAACAAAAAATTATTTACCTATTTACCAATTCACTTCTCCCCATATTGGGGAAAAAGGAAGAAAAAGAATACTCTTATAACAGATATGCAGAGTCAAGCAAAACTTTTTCTTCAATTGGTCATATCTACAAATATATGGCTTATTTTGTGCCTGAATTTATCACTTCTCTGTCAGGAGGCAGGTAGTATTGTTCACCAATGGTCCTCTGGAATAATGGTTCATCATTATATTGATCAGAACTCTTAAATCTTTAAAAGCTGCTTGTCTTTACAATGTTGTTATTGTACATATGTGTGTGTGTGTGTGTGTGTGTGTGTGTGTGTGTGTATAATGAGGGCTGATCCCCCACATATAACACGGAGGTGTCATCATATGGCTCAAAGGGAGGTGACAACTCAGGAAGTTTGGTCCAGAAACTTTGCCACTCTGCTCTCCTTAGAGAGGGAGGGTACTGGGCTAGGATTTTGTCTACCTTCTCCCTTAAATATTATTACTTTAGGGGATGCAATTTTCAAGTTCAGGCCAACTTTCTGATCACTGTTCATTAATTGGGGGAAAAGAGATGCTGGATTTGCAACTAAGGCATAGATGGTTAGAATTAGAAGTAACCTTACAGATCCGATAGTTCAGCCTCCTCATTTTATGTTGTTCAGTTGTTTCATTCATGCTCGACTCTTTGTTACCTCATTTGGGGTCTTTCTTGGCAAAGATACTGCAATGGTTTGTCATTTCTTTCTCCGGCTCATTTACAGGTGAGGAAACTGAGGCAAACAGGGTTAAGTGACTTGCCCAGGGTCACACGGCTAATAAGTGTCTGAGGCCAGATTTGAACTTGGGAAGATGAGTCTTCCTGACTCCAGGAACGGCACTGTACCCAGTGAGCCACCTAGTTGTTGCTCTCATTTTGTGGATAATGATAAAAACCAGTCCCACAGAGGTTGTGATAATCAAAAAAATCAACTAATTAGTAGAAGAGAAGAGACTGGATCTCAAATCTCCCAATGTAATGTTCAAACCTTTTAATATGTGAATAAGTCAAGGACTTAACATTTGAGTCATAGAGAAATGTGTGCTTCCCTATGTTATAGCCTCAGTCACAAATCCCAGGGTGGAGAGTAGAGATAATAACAACAAAAATAATTCACATCCATAAATCACTTGTAGCATTTCTCATATATAAGATATAATAATAATAATAATAATAATAATAATAATAGCTGGCATTCCTATAGCTTTAAGGTTTGTATCTTATAAATATTATCTCATTTGATCCTCATAAGAACCCTGGGAGGTAAATGTTATTATTATCCTCTTTTATAGGTGAGGAAACTGAGGCAGACAGACCCTCCCTGGTGTCGTGGTCCTCTTGGAGAATGAAGGACAAACCACACAACCACAATCAAACACAACCTCTCTTCCTTTCGAAGAGTAATCATCACAGTACTAGCATTGCTTCTAAAAAGAGGCTGACGCTAGATGTGTCTGTGGCTCCCCTCGCTACCTCTATGACTCATCTCCCTTCCCTGGACACCATCCCCCATCTGTTGTTTCTCCCTTTTAGAATATAAGCTTTTTGAAGGCAAGTACTGCCTAGTTTTTATACTTTTATTCCCAGCACCTACCACCATGACTGACACATAGTTGGTGCTTAATGAAAGATTTTTTCATTAATTCATTAAACATGTGTCATAGGCACATGTTAACATGACTCATAAATATTTGAGACCTATAATATTCCTGTATATGTCTTGCAACCAAAGAAAGAATACTTGCCTTCCAGTTGAATGCTTGGAATGCCTAAGATCAAAAGCATGAAATTGAGGTCCCTTGTGATGCAGTTTTCTTCACCTTAATACTTTAGATGTTCAGAATAGGTTACAACTAGGTCCCAGTTAGAGCAAATAAAGAATCCCCTGTAGTGGTTACATTATTCAAATTTGAATTGCATATTTACTTTGGACTGGAACAAATTATTATATTTTACGCAATTACAACTTTGAATAGTGTAAATTCAAATACACGTGGCCACTTCAGCAGATTTTTTTTATTTACACTAATTGCATTCGTATTGTGAATGTCAGGGAGTATAATTACAGTCACATTAGAAAGAATAAATATATAAATATTTGGAAAAATCAATAGCTATAAGACATAGGATGCTATTTTAGAACTAGCATGGGATATGGGTCAATGACCTTTTAAAAGTTTTCATACATGCTCATATAGGAAAAAACCAGATGCCAAAGGTAGAAGGAAATGCCTATTGACATGCAGAATAGAATTTGTTGTTATTTTGGTTTAGTTCTAGATACAGTTCATTTGAATCAGGCTTGAGTTAAGTTCAAACCATCAACACAAGTAGCGACTCAACACGTTTCTGTTGCTGTGGGAAGAAGCATGTTTCCAGGGCAAACCTGGAGGGAGGAAGGGGGAGAGAGACAGAGAGAGAGAGACAGACAGACACAGACAGAGACAGAGAGACACAGAGAGAGATAGAGATAGAGACAGAGAGAAGAGCAAAGTTGATGTCACATAACAAGTTGATAAAAGCCTCAGAGCCAAGTTCAGAAGGGTGAGGTGGACTCATGGACTCATGAAGCAAAGAAAAAGAAACCTTCTGAAAATTAGCATGACATGGCTCTCTGGAAGTTGTTGTGAAGAAAAGTGTGTAATACAATGATTTTTGTGACCTGTTAAAAAAATTTAAGCTAAGATGGTCTTTTTATTTTTTTTAACCAATAATGTCTCATGTTTAATTGGGAGTCCGGAAAACTGGGGTTCCAGACTCTAAAACTAGCTATGTGACCATGGACAAATCAGTTAACATCACTGAGCTCTTATTTCCTCATCTGTTAAGTGGTGGTAATAATAATTATAGTTCCTATCTCACAGGGTCGTTGTGAGACTCAAATGAAATAATGTACGTAAAGATCCATGTAAAATTTTAAGGATCATAAAAATATATTTATTGCTGAAAGCAATAATACAATTATTAATAAATAAGATAAAATATTTAGATTCAGATCGCATAATAAATATTACAATTTAGGCTCCTTTTAATGGTTCATATTTAATTCAATTCTCATCTTCCCCCTAGCAACCATAAAAACCAGCTATTGTGTTACCTTTTCCTAGAAACACTGGCTTCTGACCAGTAACCCCTTAGGAGATAGTAGAGTGTTCTACAATCAGCTCTGTGGCAGCTTGTTTGCTTCACACCACAAGATAGCTTATTTTCAGGAATGATCTTAATTACTTATGCATTTCCATATAACTATTCATTTGTATTTTACTATATTGCCTTTCAATTATAACACAATATCATTTTCCTAAGATTCAAATATATTGTGCTATTAACTAGACTTACAGGATCTTAGAGTCAGAAGAGACCACAGAAGGAATCTAATTCTACTTATGCATGACAATGAAAAAAAGAAAGAAGTAATGAATGAGGCAGTGAATGAAAAAGTGGTTACTATATGGCAAGCACCATGCTAAGTGCTGAGTATACCAAGACAGTCCCTTCTCTCAGGGAGCTCTTACTCCAATGGGTAAACAAAGAGGAGGGAAAAAAGAGTGCCCACATGACAAGTCTTCTGGGCAACAATATTTCCAGACTGCATTTAAAGATCTCTAGTGATAGCAAACCCATCACGTCCCAAGAAAATCGAATCTACCTTTGGCCAGGTCAAAAATATTTTAAAATTAGACATATAAAAGTGATATAAATAGAAATATACACATATGTATATCTATGTGTATATATATATACACATTATATATATTATACAGACATATATGCACATATGGGTATATATGTACATGTATACATGTGTAAATGTATATATATATGTGTGTGTGTTTGTGTGTGTGTATGTGTACATACTTATGGAGTAGAAGCAGAGGGAGACTGGGAAAAATCTCTTGCAAATGGTGATATTTGAGCTGAATCTTGAAGGAAACCTAAGAAGTTGGAAAGGAGAAGTGATGGGAGACAGAATTCTAGGCATGTGAAAAAGACAGTGAAAAGGCACTGAGTGGGGAGAGAGGAGGTATCACGTGCAAGAAAAAGTAAGAAGGCCAGCATTACTGGATCCTAAGAATATAAGGAGGGGGATAATTTAGAAGAAGATTTGGAAATGGAGGAAGGAATTCAGTTGTAAAGGGCTTTAGATGTCAAACATAACATTTTTATATTTGATCCTACAGGTGATGGGAAGCCACTGAAGTTTATCAAGTAGAAGGGTGACATGGTCAGACCTATACTAAATTTAGGAAGATCATTTTGGGAGCTGAGTAGAGGATGGATAGGAGGGGAGAGATACTTGAGGCAGGGAAGCCAAGAAGAAGGCTGTTTTATTTGTCTAAGCATGAAGTAATGAAGGCCTGAATCAGGGAGATAGCTGCATGAGTAATGAGAAGAGGACCTGTACAATAGATGTTGTAAAGGTAGAAACGACAAGATTTGGCAGCAGGTTGGATATATGGAATGAATGTAAATACACATTCAAAGATGACACTGAGATTGTAAGCCTGGTGACTGAGAGAATGGTGGTGCTAAGGAAATTAGAAAGAGGAGAGAGTTTGGTAGAAAAAATAAATTTTATTTTGGAAATGTTGGGCTTGGAATGTCTACAGAATATCCAGTTCTAGATATCAATGAGACAGTTGGTAATATGAGACTGGAGCTCAAGGGAAAAATTAAGGCTAGACATATAGATCTGGGAATTATCTACATGGAGATGATAATTAAACATATGGAAGCTTATGAAATCACCAAGAGAGACAATATGGAAGGAGAAGGGAAGAGGACCCAGGACAGAATCTTCAGAGACAAACACATTTAATGGACATGACATAGATAAACGTAAAGCAAAGGAAACTGAGGAGACATGTTTTGATAGGAGGAGAAGAACCAAGAGAGAACAGTATCAGGAAGACCTAAAGGGGAGAAATGAGCAATAGAAGTAGAGGCACTGAGCATAGATGGTTTCCTAAAGGAATTAAACTATGAAAGGAAGGAGAGATGTAGGATGACAGCTGGTGGACTTTGTCAGATAAAGTTAGGGTGTTTTTAAGAATGGAGGAGATACGGGAGTGTTTGTATATAGAAGCAGACAGTAGACAAGAAAAGGTTACATATTACTGGGAGAATGGGGATGGTGGAGGGGCCAATCTGTCAGAGAAAACAAGGTGGAATAGGATCATTTATATAGGTAGGTGGGGTTTGACTTGGCAAGAAAAAGAATGCTCTGTGACAGGGGTGAAGAAGATAATGGAAGTATATGAGATGTGGAGGAGAGAAGAGGGCGCTCTCAGCTAATGGCTAAATTTTTTTTATTAAAGTATGAGGGAAAATGGTTAGCTGAGGGGATTGGGGGAGGGGGAGCTATGGAAGGGATGGAAAGGTTTGCCATAGCCACAGTGGGATAAAAAAATTCAAATGTAAAAGGATTAACTTGCTGCAGTGAAGACCTGGCTAATATCGGGTAACATAAATTTATAGTGGACCCAGTTACCTTAGTTTCAGGATTTTCTCAAGCTACAGTCAGTCAGTAAACATTTACTAATCACCTACTATTTGCCAGGAACTGGCCAAGAACTGAAGATACAGAGAAAGGCAAAAGACAATCCCTGCCCTCACAAACTCACCACTTAATGGGGGAAAGCAACAAATAAAAGAAGCTGAAAAGGGGCAAGAGGAGGGTACTTGGTGTTGGGCGTGATGAAGGCCAGAGTAATGCAGCTGGGTGAGAAATGATGCAATGGCTGCCCTGGGTACCATCGGAGGATCAAGGAGGAGCTCTCCACTATCCACTGTCCCCTCTCTCCAATCAGAGGGAAGGAGAGGCCCCAGGGGAAAGGAGTGCTGAAGGGTTTCAGGGTTGATGTGATCTTGAAGGATGATGAGATTCCAATGACCTTCAGAAGCGACGCCAGAAGCATGTGAATAATGGCACAAGAAAGGCAACGTCTTTGCTAAATTATAGTGTTTAGAGAAGATTGGAGCCTTCCATTTAATTGTTTCCAATGTGGGATTGAGGCTCTTTGTCCTTTCCTTTCTATTACGGCATTCTCTTTGCTGAAGTAGCTTGATGTTATGGTGACAGATGCTACATAGCTGGCCCAAAGAAACAGAAACTTAATTTTTTAAAATGAGATTAGCACATTCTTTGAGTATGTACAGTGAGTGGCTTTCAACTTTAAAAGCTATTCAGATCAGTCTAAGGGGAAATTATTATTCCATTCTCATAAAAATAAAATTTTAACGGTAACATATTGTAATGTTTCTTGCTATACAAGGTCTTTCTCAGTGCTTTCTGAACTTTATACAAAACGTTTCTTTTTAAACAAATGTTCTTGTTATTCTTTGTTTAATATCATATTAATTTCCCAATCAGTCCCTCTTTACTTTACCACCTAGAGAGTCATGCCTTATAAGCCCAGTGCTTAGCACAGTGCCTGGCACATAGTAGGCACTTAATAAGTGTTTATTAGTTAAGTGACTGATAACAAAAAATAACAAAGAAAGTGTGGGAGGAATTAGTCCACCCAAACTAGCCAATTAATCAGCCAGATCCAGGAATTTGGGCAGTGTTAAACAATGGCAATCCCTACCAACGCAAATAAGGAAGAAAGTACAGCCTGATGTCTCTGCTTCCAGACCAGTTTTTATTTTTGTTGCTCTTCCCATTTAGTTACTGTGAATATTGTTTTCCTGCTTGTTATATGTGCAGAACATTTCACTTATCATTCACATACTATCTTTTCTGGGTCGTGTTTCTTGCCGACTTTGTACAGTCTACAAAAACACCTCATAGCATGCAAAAAACAAAAAAATGAAATCGGTATACGTATTTGTATCGGCAAGGGTGATATTTATTTGATGCAGGAAGAAAATAATTGCTCATTTTTTGCAATAACCGGCTAAAGTTCAAGAGAACTCCACTCGGGCAATGGGCGATGCACTGTTCTCAAAACAAGTTGGCTGCATGTGGCTTAGAGGTTACAAATACACCTTAAAATACAGGAGTGCCAGAAGCAGCATTCTCAATTTGTATGCAGTTGGAGAATTACGCTGAGGGACAAATGCTGCCTACTGAATCAAAGTATTAAATCTTCCAAGAATGTGCTGTAGTTCAAAAAATAAAAAGTCTCTAAAATGGCAACTGCAAAATTTAAAGAGATGCTTTAATAATAAAAAAAAACGAATGGGCTACAGTATCTCAAATTAAGATGACAGATTTTCTTTTTTAAGCTTGAGAGTCTAATTCCCAAGGAGAGAAAGAAAGGAGCCCAGAAAGGATGGAATGCATAGCTTTGTTTCATTCTCACAGGGTTTCTGGTATTCGTTTCTCAACTGTTTTTTTTTCTTTCATTTTGTTTCCAAATCAGTTGTTCAATGGCACATATTTCCCCTTCCCACAAACTGCTTCAGAAGGAATTGGGTCTTTTATGTGTGTGACTCTTTAGAAAAAGGTCTCCCCAGCCCCTTCATTTTTTTTGAGTCTAAATTTGTTATAGCAAAACTCTTAAGACTTGTCAGGTACACTTTAAATGAGAAGGGTCAGTAAAGAGTTTAAGAAAAAAAAAGCTTCATGTTTTTAATGAGGAAAGCAGATCACTGGAAAGATCACTGAATACTCATCATGTTTTCTGAATGCAGATTTAGCACCTGTCATGATATCAGCTGATGGGTTGGGCAACAATGGCTGACATTTGGAAAAAAGGAAATTTATCTCTTGGGAGGTTTTGTGGTTGTCCCTCAGCTTTTAATAAGATCCTACTTGTGTTCCATCATAGTGTGGAAGCGATGCTGGATCCTTGAAGGCTGTGAATAGCAGAAATCTGCCTCTGGCAGGGTCTCCTAAGCTATGAAGGCTTTGAGTTTGGACCCAATGATGGGCTATCTGTGCCTGTCACCTGAAAAGTAACCTGGTAAATTTTAGAAAGGCTCATTACAAGGTTGATTGTAGGATAATAAATGTTTCATACACATTTACTATCAAAGAGCCGCCACATAGTTCTTGGCAGGGAGGGTATCATGCTGGCAGAATCACAGAGCCTTGAAATAAACAATTTTTAAAATGTCATCATTTAGTCGCCATGTCAAGGTTAACTTCTTAATATTTCCTATGGAGGAAGATGGAATTATACTCCTAACATGCTGCCCACGGCAGATGAGTATCAACCATAGACATGCAGAGTTCGAAGAATGGCTTAGGACCCATCTTTCCACAGAGCGTGGCTTTCTCCCATGAATTCTTGCTTCTGGAGGGGAATAGTAACATACTTTTAAAAGGCTAATTCTCCTGGAGGGAGGTTGAAGGCACACTTAGCCTATGAGGTACAAAGAGCCTATTTTCTTCTGGATTCCATGAGACCAGCCAGAACATGACAAAGATTAATCACAAGCCATCTTGCAATCTGGAAATTGCTATGAGAAGCTGAAATCCTCCAAAATTATTCCTCTAATTCAGAGTCTGCCACCTATTTCCCCCCAGTATCTAGAACTGCAACTTCTTTTAGACAATACCATTGTGGAATTTCAATTTGTTTGGTCAAGACACACATATTTAATGAGTAAATGAAAGGTTTAGAAAAACAGAATATGAGATGTTCTCATATCCAGTCATTGGTTAAATTTACAGTCTTCTTATTAAGTAAACCAAAGAGAATGTAATAAATCATTTACATATTTAACAGATGCTGGCAGATTTATTCGCCATAGGAAGTAATATATCAAGTGGTACAATTTAATGCTTGTTCCGTGTGCTCAGTGGATTCCAGATAGGTTTAATATTTTCCCTATGAGGTTTAACAGCACATAAATAATATCTAACAAACAACCTTTAACTTTCAAAGAGAAACACGGCCCTTGTTGAACTGAACATAGCTGTTTGAGATGTATTTATTAAACTCTGACAGAGCTGATTAGCTCAAGCAATATTTCCCCCAAATAAATGGGATAAATGGCTACCTTAGCCAAATATTGGTGAAACCATTTAAAGATGTGTCGTTTCCAATATGGCTTTCTGCTCTTAAACAGAGCATTGCTGCCATCGGTGTAGGATAGAATTTTGTCTATGTCTGATCTCTGACCCCAGATTGGCTTCTCTTTAACTTATTCCATGCTTTTTCTCTCTTTCTCTTCTCCCTCTTTCTCTCCTTTTTCTCTTCCTCCCTCCTGTCCCCTCTCTAAACCCCTTTCTCTTTGTATCTCTCCCTCTCTCCTTTCTCTCTCCTTCCCCTTTTCCTTCCCTCCCTCTCCCCTTTTCCCTCCCTTCTTAGTTCCGTCCCATCTTTTCTCCTTTCCTTTTTTTTGTCTCCAGACTTCTTCTCAAGTTATTAGAGCAAAGGGAAAATGTCTGCCAATAGATTTGGGGATCTGATTTTTGTAACAGGATGGCTGTTTTAAAAAGGACTCCTTTTGAACCATGATTCAAAGTTGTCAGAGCCCTTTACTATTAATTCTAATATGTTTTAAAGAAATATTTTAAAACAAATTCCGATCATTTAAGATGGCATTCTGTAGGAACTGTTTTAATTGGACCATCCCTGTGATAGAGAATTTGGTTTTAAAATAATATGACGGGGTACAGACTAAATGGTCCCTTTAATATTTTACACATGTGGCTCCCTTTTCTTTTGCAAATTCATGGGAGTGTTGTAGGTAAGATTGGATACTCTATTGTCAAAATCATCTATCATTACTAACCACAGGAAAAAAAACTTTTTACAGGTACATGTGCTGTATGTATTGAATCTAGGTGGTATGGTGGATAGAGCACTGGAACAGGAGTCAGGAAGGCCTGAATTTAAATTCCAATTCAGATATTTATTAGCTGTGTGACCTTAGGTGAGTCACTTCAAGGCTATTTGCCTCAGTTTCCCCAACTGTAGAATGGTGATAATAACAGTTCTTGTCTCCCAGGGTTGTTGTGGGAATCGAATGAAAACCTATTTGTGAATTATTACACATACTAGTTGTCTAGCACATAGCAGCTGTTATATAAATAGTAGCTTTTAACCCCACATGTAGCATGGGGGGGTATCATTGTATGACATGAAGGGAGGCAGAGTAGACATCTCTAGCCTCTTCTCCCCTCTCTTCCCACCCTTCTCAAAGGGAGACTTTAATTCCTGCCAGAAGGAGAATCAGGAGGCTGGGGCTGGAGGCCACTCTGCTTTCTGAGAGAGGATGCGCTGGGCTTCACTTATACCCATCTGCTTCCTTAGTATCGTTAGTTTAGGGGATAGTGACATATTCAAGCTAATTTCTGATCATGATTTCATTATGGGGGGGAGCAGGACCCCAAGCTTTGTATCCGAGGCTTGACCCCTTTCCCTCCAGATAACAGTTTCATAATGAACACACACATAGCAATTATCAAAGAAAACCCTTTTATCCAAATTGTCAGCAAAACAGAAATCAGAGAAAGTACACATAGGACTAGAAGTACCAGCAATACAGACTGAAGAAGCTTTTCCATGGGGAGCAAGTAACTCAGCTCAGACAAGAGGGAGTCCTAGATCTCACCCAAGCGAGAGTTACCTGAAGTCTCTAGTGTAGCAAGCTGTATATGGAGATATGATAGAGACCACCTGCTCCCCTCATGTCTTCCCAGAGTCTTTTTCTTAAGTAACTTGAAGGATTAACACCGTCCATGTTCTCTCTTGAAGTTGGAAAAAAAAAGAGTGCCTGAAGCAACTTGAAAAAAAAACAAGACTTAAGAGCCTGGATCTCTCCTAATCTTGACAACTCTTCCCCTGCTCCTCACACAGCTGTGGGGATTGATCTCTACCAATAAAGAGAGAGTCCCATATCAATGGCTTTGGCACTGGGGTTATATGTTGGTGGTGGTGGTGGTGGTGGTGGTGGTGGTGGTGGTGGTGGTAGTAGTAGTAGTAGTATACATAGTGACTCTCAAATAGCTATCTTGGAAAAATCAACTAATTTTTCTCTAAAAGTCCCTGAAGTGTTTACGTTCTGAAATGTATTTCCTGTGACTCTCTCAAGAAGTTCATACTTAAAATAAGAAAACATGAGATATATTGTGGGGCTGCTGAACAGCCGTGTTACCTTAACTCGAGCCCCTCACTTACTGAGCAACTCCCTCAAAGGCTGCATTTTCTGGCAAGCCAATGAATGTGTGGAATTAACTTCCTGAGAATTGCCATCTTCTCTGAAAAGGGTGTAAGTTACCTTAGCTACTTAAAATTCCCATAGATTTAGGTACCATGTGTTCTTTTTCAAGGATTGAAAAACAGTGGTACAGAAAGTTAAGTGACTGATTTTTACATCCCTCAGCTGCTCTCTGCTGCATTTTGTTAATTGGGTTAATTTGTGAGCCATGGAATGTGCTTTTTCTATATAGTCATAATAATCCTGTCCATAAGAACAACTTGAACTTGCTCATCAGACTGGAATTTAAACCTTCTCTCCTGTGAAGATCTGATTTCTGAGGTTCCTTCACTCTTGTGCTTGCACTCTTTTCTTGACCCCAAGCTCTCAAATACCTACATTTATTTCGAGGTGCAGCATAAAGGTACGCCACAACACCTTCCTTGATCTCTTCCATGTAGAAGATAGTTCCCCCACCTCAGTTCTCCCATAGGACTTTATGCCACTCCTCTGGGGCTTATCTCTTTATACATTATGTTAGTTTTTTTGTGTATGTGTCTTATCTTCCCTAATGATGATAGCCAGTGTGGCAAAGGGGAAGAGTGTTAGGTCTGGAGTCAGAAGATCTGGGTTTAAATCCAAACTTTTGCTTTCTAACTGTGTGATATTAGATAAGCCACTCAGACTGTTTAGGCGTTTAGTCTCTTTATCTGAAAAGTGAGGGTTTTGGAATAAATGACCTCCAAGGTCCCATGAATTTATCATCCCAGTGACTGAGTATATGTAACTTGTCAAAGGACCAGACAACCTAAATTCAGAGAGACTCCTCACTAAAATGGGCAGCACATGACAAATATTTTAGCCATAGCAATCCTCTTTTTTAAATTGTAAAAATTGATATCTATTGTTAATGCACCCCCCCCACATTTCCCAATGCATCTCACTTTGCCATCCTTTATGGCAGAGAATTTTCAAAAGGGGTGAAAAGTTCAGCAAAACTAGCCAACACATTGAAAATCATCTACTGAACCATAAAGTGGCTGGTGGAGGGAGCCCCAATTTTGGTGCAATCATGGATCACTGAAGTTTTGACACAAGTACATAAGGACTTTACAGCCCATAAGGTGCTTTCTTCACGACAACCCTGAAAGTTAACGCAAGTATTACTTCTGTTTTGCAGATGAGGCAACTGAGACACCAGGAAGTTGTGTAGCTTGACCACATGCCTACGACTAGTTAATGTTGGAGCCAAGATTTAAATCTGTGTCTCCTTACTCTAATAAAGTCCATTGTTTCTTCTGCTAGACCACTTCATGTCTAGCAGAGTGTACATTTCATAAAGTATACAAACTCTACAATGTCTAGGACTAAACTGTGGCCTCAGATATTTACTGTATAACCCCCAACAAATCACTGAACTTCTCTCATCCTCAGTTTCTTCATTTGTAAAATTGGGATAATAACAGCGCTACCTCCCAGGGTTCTAGTGAGGACAAAATGAGATAATATTTATAAAGCGCTTGGCAAACCTTAAACTGCTGTTAGAAAAGTTAGTATTATTTGTCTTTAGAATCCCTTCCCCCTCCCAACACAAATCCCCCTAACAGAGTGCCTGGCAAGTAAAGGACATTCGATAAATAAATATCGAATGGAATCAGATTCTTCTTTCTACTTTGCCTCAATCTAAGCCTGTTATTTCTCCCTTTTAAACATCTCTAATATCCTGGATTAGTGCAATGACCTACTAACTGATTAGTTACAACATCCAGGAGGCAAAGGGGAAGAAGCCTGGTACATTAGGAAAAAAATGCCGGATTTAGGTTCAAAGTCCAGATCTCCCACTTATTACCTGAGATTATAGTGCTTGACACATAGTAGGCACTTAATAAATATTTATTGACTGACTGATTGGACAAGCCTCTTTACCTCTGTCTGAGCCTCAGATGTTTCATCTGTAAAATGGAATTTGGATTAAAACCACTTGACAACTCTGAATTTGTGGTCTTATTATTCCAGGATTCCCCTGTCTTTAGTCTTTTACCAATCTAGTTTATATTCTGTTACTGGACAAATCTTTATCATACACTGCTGCAAACATGTCCCTTTCTTGCTCAAAAACATGTAATCACTCTCCATTACCCGCAGGCTAAAATCTGAATTCCGTCACCTGGAATGAAAATCTTCCTGCATTCTGAACCCTTCTAAATCATACCTCACACTTGTTCCATTCCACAAATCTGCTTGTCAGGTGTTCACTCATGTTTCCTGAATACATTGTATTGTTTTTATGTTTTCTCATGTTAATAGGCCCTTATAAAATGTTCCTGCTGTTTCTTACTATTGGTATGAATCCCATTTCTCAAGGGACAGCTCAAGGTTTCCCCTCCCTATGAAGCCTTCTCTGACCAGTTCATTTCACAGTGATCCCTCTCTTATTCACCATTCATAGGATCATAGACATGCATAGAGGCTGGGCCAAGTGTTCTGGCACACCCTGGGAAACATTTCCATTGGGCTTTCTCCTTTACCTCTTGCCAAGGACCAAGGGGAATTCTTTCTCAAGATGTACTAGCACATCTGGACCAAGCTGTCTGGATGCCTAGGGAGAAGATCATAGAGACCTAAAAAGCTAATTAATGCAGTGGGTAAGAGAGTGAAACTTGGTGTCAGAAGAATCTGAGTTCAAATCCTGCCTCAGATACTTAATGGTTATATGATCCCTGGCAAGGGTCTTCTTTTTTAAATTTTTTTTCTCAATTACATGTAAAAATAATTTTTAGCATTCAATTTTTTAAACATTTTGAGTTCCAAATTTTCTCCCTCTCTCCCTCATTTTCCCATTCCCTAAGATGGTAAGCAATTGAATATAAGGTATACATGTGCAATCATGTAAAACATGTTTCCATAGTGTTATTTGTCCTTTGTTCTCAAAGAGGACCATGATATCAGGGAGGTGATGCCATGACATGTAAGTGAGTTGGATTCAAGTGAGGGAGTTGTTTCCATATTAACCATGTTGTAAAAGAAGAAACAGCCAAAAGAAAAAAAAATGAAAAGTAGTGTGCTCTGATCCACATTTAGACACCATCAGTTCTTTCTCTGGAGGTGGATAGCATTTTTTAACATGAGTCTTTTGGAATTATCTCAGATCATTGTATTGCTGAGAATAGCTAAGTCATTCACAGTTGATTATTGTACAGTATGACTGTTACTGTTTACAGTGTTCTGGTTCTACTCACTTCAGCTTGTATCAGTTCATGTAAGTCTTTTCAGGTTTTTCCGAAGTCATTCTATTTATTTCTTATAGCATGACAGTAGTCCATTACTATCATATACTACAACTTCTTTAGCAGTTTCCTAATTGATGGTCATCCCCTCAATTTCCGATTCTCTGCTACCACAAGATGAGCCACTATAAATATTTTTGTGCATTTAGAGCTCTCTCCCCTCTCTCTCTCTTTTTCTCTGTCTCTCTGTCTCTCTCTTTCTCTGTCTCTGTCTCTGTCTCTCTCTCTCTCTCTCTCTCTCTCTCTCTGTCTCTCTCTCTCTCTCTCTCTCTCTCTCTCTCTCTCTCTCTCACCCCCTCTTCCCTCCCTTTCCCCTCTCCCTCATTTCCTCCCCCTTCCCCCTCTCTCTTTGGGATACATAACTAGTGGTGGTATTGCTAGATCAAAGGGTATACAAAGTTTGATTGAGGGGCAAGGGTCTTAACCACTCTGCCAGCTTAAGTTAACATATGTAAAGTGCTCTACAAATATTAACTATTGAGAATAAACCCCCCATTTTATGAATGAAGAAACTGAGACTCAGAAAAAGTAAGAACAGGTCAGAGCTGGAATTTGAATTCGGGTCCTCTGACTCCACATCAAACACTTTGCCGTACTATGTCACACTGATACAGATAGCTGGAAAAGGGGCCTCTGGTAGTCTTGTGCTATGACATGGCAAATTCCAGATTTTTCCAGTAGATTGCGGCAATCTTTTCATTTCAAGCAGCTATGATGGGAAACCTTAAGGAAGCATTATAAAATCATACACTTGAGAGTTTAAAAAGATGTGTTAAAAACCACCTAGTCCAACCCACTCATCTTATAATGAAATTGAGGCTTAGGGAATATGTGTAATTCATTCAAGCTCACACATAATGTGGTGATGGTTGTTGTCCTTCGTTCTCAGAGAGGACCAAAATGACATCACTAAGCTGGAGTCAAGTTTCAGTGTGTCCAACTGTGTGTGACTGATCAGACCAACATGAGCTCGGAATGCTCTACCACAGGTTGGGCACAAATAGTCAGTGTGAACACATCGGGTGGGTTCTCTAAATTTGCGCATCCTGTGTTTCCTTTGAGCTGTCTCAATCCTGCTTTGCTCATAGAGCACAGCACCTTCTCTGATGTGGGCACTCCATGCTGAGCGGTCCTGTGCCAGTGTCTCCCATGTCACACAATTTAAGAGAAACCTTGAGAGTATCCTTGTATCGCTTCTTCTGTGAACACTTGCCTTGTGTGAGTTCTCCATAAAATAGTCTTTCTGGCAAGTGTATGTGGTATAGTGACAGGTAATGACAGATTAATTCCAAATTCAGTTCTCTTTCCACTGTATGGCACACCACGGCTCTTGAATGTACATTGTCAGTGACTCAGGATGCTGTTTGATACTTGTTTCTGCCCAAATAACTTACTGTCATCCGCTCTGTACTCACCTCCTGAACATCCAGGAGAGAATTTTCCTCTGTTCTTCAGAAAAGCTAATTCCTTTCTGCTTTGTCCATCAGGCAGTCACATTTTGGGAGCAGGCAGACAGAGATGGCTTCTAGCATCTTTTCAATATTGAGAACATGGCAATGCCTAGTTATGGCTTCTTAGGGTCATAACCACATGGGGACATTTGGAAGTGCTGCTCCATTTAGGGATCTGACTCAACATGGAAGCCTCTCCCACCCCATTGAAATAATCTCTACATTTATATGTCCCATAATATTCCTGGGGTCTCAATTTAATAATAGCACATAGAAAGATCTTAGTGCTTTACAAAGCAGTTTTCTCATAATAACCCTGTGAAGTAGGTAGGATGCCTGTTATTGCTGTTGCTGTTCAGTCACTTCAGCATCTGACTCTTCATGACCCCTTTTCTGGGGTTTTCTTGGCAAGGATACTGGAGTGGTTTCACATTTCCTTCTCCAGCTCATTTTTACAAATGAGGAAACTGAGGCAAACAAGGTTAAGTCAGTTGCTCAGGGTCACACAAATAGTAAGAAGTGTCTGAGGCTGGATTTGAATTCATGAATATGAGTCTTCCTGATTCCAAGCCCAGAGCTCTATGTACTGTGCCACCCAGCTAAGCCAATTTAAAGATGAAACTCCCTTGGCATTTAAGCTATTTGTATATACATTTTATCTTCAGTTCCTTGGGTATGGTGCCAAGTTTTATGCTTCTCATATAACTCTTCCAGAATACCTTGTGCTCACAATTAGTTCTTTAAATAAATATTCCAAAACTCACCAACCTATCAAGAATGGACTCTTTTACTCTCCACACAGGGAGTAATTGGGGATTTTAATAAGTTAAATGTACATTCTTTACCTGTTACTCAGCATACCTTCTGGTATTCATCCTGTGTGTTAAGATAGATTATTATTTCCAGCATTCTATAATGTTCAGGAAGAGGAGTTGGGTTTAAGAAACTTAACTGCTGGTTCTTTAGATCCATCAAACTTCTTGATAATTACTGAGCTACTGAGGATTTCTAATGGGTACATTCATAGTACTAAGTGGGCTCACTTCATAGAACTCACGCAGTTATATCACCATGCTGAGATGAAAAATATAGGGAAACACTGTCATCTTGGGAACTGAATTACCTGACTTTTGTCAGGTTGATTGATTGTGACAGTCTTAACATTTTAAATGTATGGCGTTAGCTTCCAAGCTTTTAATATGACAAAAGAAAAGCTTGTTAAAATTCTGTTTAGGTTAAAGTTATCAACCACATATAACTCAAGGGAAAAAAGGAGGCCTTTGTTATCACATATAGCCACTTTTCACATATAGGGTTTCTTCCCCCCAAAATTTTGCATTTGGCTTTTACTTCCTCTATTTTTTTTCCTAGATGAGATGCTATTGGGCTACTTATAAATGAGGCTGTCATGTTGCAGCATTTTAATTAATTAATTTTTGTCTGAGAGTGTGATTTCATTTCTGTAGGGAACTCCTGTTGAGTGAGCATTGCCAATCAGCAAATGTTTTGCAATTTATGATATTATAGCTCTGCATGGGACACTGGGAGTTTAGGTGACTGGTCCAAGATCATATAACCAATTTGTGTCAGATGTAGGACTCGAACCCAGGGCCTCCTGACTCTAAGGCCAGTCTTCTAAACACTCTACCATGCTGCTTTTCTTTTCTTTTGAAAACATTATAAAGTGAAAACTGAAAAATAGTTGAAAATCATAACACTCTGATTGGCTCACCTTATAGTAAAATAAATCGATTTTTAAAAGTTTCATAGGGCTTATTTATTTATATATTATAGTTTTCATTTATATATGTTATTTATATAATATTTATATGCATATATTTATGTTTCATAGGGCTTTATATCTATACCTACTGGATATAGAGCCTTTTAATTCCCAAACATACGGTATGTGTATGTAGTAGTGTATCCAGCCTGATTCATCTGGACACATAAAATTGTGCATTCTAAAGTACACATCATGGGATTTAGAATTGTACTGGACTTTCACTTTTATCTCTTCTAATTCTTTTATTTACAGATGAAGAAGCTGTAACATGCACTTGTTACATAATTCAGATTGCGCAAGTTACCGAGTGAGGATTTGTCCTCATCATCTGGCTTTCGATCTGATACTCTTTCTATGCATAGTCCATTCCTCTCATGATCACTACATAACACTGACTTCTTTGGAGATCTTTCCCTCTTTTTCGGTCTACCAGGGAGTCCAAAGTAAGCTTTCTATAGCTCTTCTTCAAGTAAGTTAGGATGAAAGTATTTAAGAGAAGTAGACAAGAATTTGAATTATGGTTCCCTTATATTCCCAAGAGAAATTTGCAGGAGTTTGGGCAGGGGGAAGGCATCAGAATTATAACTCTGTTCCTTCTTTGACTCTTAGACCCAACAGGCTTGTGAGGTCCCAGCCATCTGCCGATTTTGGAGGGAAGATTTACAAGAAAACAATATGACAAACTCTCCTTCAGAAGAAACTTTGAGGCAAACATGATAATTTTCACTGTATTTTTTTTAATTTTTGCACAGCTGTAGTAATTATAATACTTTGAGCTCCGAGGCTGAAAGGTGCTATTTAAAGCACAAAGCACTTTATGAACATTAACTCATTAATTCTAACAACACCCTTGTGAGGAAGGTAGGTGGAAGAATGACTCATTCAAGGTTACATTACGAAGTCAGTGGCAGGGCCAGGTATACAGAAAGAGTTTCTCAACTCTTTGCTATGTTCTTTTCATAGAATAAGTTACGGCACCTGGCCTCATTTCCTTTTCTGACAGGCTTATACAACAGAAGAGTGGTTTTTGATGTTAGCAAGACACTTGACTATTTTTTTTTCCTTGCTATCCGTAAGTATAAGATGGAAAAATGGGGAATGGATGAAAGTGCAGTTGGGTGGAGTCACAGCTGTTTTGGCTATTTGGTTATTCAGTTACATTCAAAGATCTCATGCAGAAGGTGATGCTTGGCTGTATCCCCAGAGTATCAGCCTGGGTGGAAATCAATAATGATACGCCACAGAGTTCTGTCCTGTTCAGTAGGTTGAACAATCACTTAGGTGAGACATAAAAGACATCCATTTAAGATCTGTAAATGACAAAAAACTGAGAGAAGTGGTAGTGAGATAGTTAATATGGCAGATAAAATCTGGACTTATAAAAAGCCTCAGACTAGAATTGTGGAAAGAAATAAGGTGAAAGAACTTGCACAGACTAATGATTAAAAACCAAAATCAATCATAGAGGGTTAAGATGGAGAAGACCAGGACCAACATATTGGTTTTGGTTGACTTCAGACGCAATGCGAGTCAGCGACATGACATATCTATAATAACTGATCAAGATTAGGTTAAATTGATAGATTTTTAGTGTCAGATAAAAAGGCTAATATGCTGCCCTGTTCAAACCACAGCGATAGTATTGCATTCAGTTCTGGGGGCCACGTTTTAAAAGAAACATTAATAATCTGGTTTTCATCAAGAAAGAGAGAAATCAGAAGGAAACAAGAAAGGTCAGTGGCGGGTCATGCCACATGTTGAATAGTTAAGGAAGGGGAGTTGTTTAGTCTAGAGGAAAGAAGATCTACGTTGGATGTAATAATTATATTCAAATATTTGAAGGATCACAATAGAGTAGAGACATTGGAGTTATTCTGTACATCTCCAGCAGATATACCAAAGGGTAGGATTCAGGATTCAGTTTAACATAAGGAAAACTTATTGAACAATTAGAGTTTTAAAATGAAATGGACAGCTTAATGAGCTTTCATTAGCAGAAATGTCCAAGTTGAGACCGACTGACCATTTGTCAGGTATGTTGGAGATGTTTTCTTCATTGGATGTGAGGTTGGACTAGACTAGACTATTAAAATCCCTTCTGATTCTAAAATGCTATGATGTCAAAGTAGGAATGACAATCCCAAACACATTTTGTGACATTTTAATGAATGCTTGGGAGAGAAGTTGGTCCCAGACATAAAGTAAGCCAAGGCACAGTAGTGAGAGAGCCTAAGATAAGAACGGGGACAACAGGGAGGGGAAGGGGTCAGAGAGCAGTAATGTAATTTACCTGTTAATAAAGCATGTGGAGGGGAGTACTGAAAAGTACATGTAGGGATGTGGAGGGTAAATGATGGAGGTCCTGGAATGACAAAATTAGCAGTTAATGCATTATTTGCTAGACAGTGGCAATAGAGGGAGCTGGGTTAACTGAAGGGTTTTGAGCAATGAGAATGAATGATTTATAAAAATTATTTGATAGAAGGGTTACAGGGGTAGTTGTTGGAAAGTAGGATTAGAAAGAAGAGAGAGACTAGCAGAAGGAAGCCCAGTTAGAAGGCTGTCATGCTAATCTGAGGTGATATGATGATATGATTCTCAAGGCCACATGTGTGGTCCTCGGGTGTGCCTTTTTGACTGAGTCCAAGTTTTACAGATCAAATCCTTTTATTAAGGAAGTTGAGGTACAGTGTGTCCAACTGTGGCTGATCAGACCGATATGACCTCAGAAGGCTCAGCCACAGGTGGGCAGAAATAGTCTGTATCAAGTATTATGCAGAACACTCAGGATACAAAGCCAAAAACCAAATAGTCCCTTCCCTCAGTGAGAGATATATACCTACAATAGCTATATATGTATGTGTGTATATATATATATATATATATGTGTGTGTGTGTGTGTGTATGTATGTGTGAGATATATATATATATATATATATATATATATATATATATATATATATATATATATATATATATATATCTCCCTCGAGGAGAGATATATACCTACGATAGGTATATATGTGTGTGTGTATATATACATATATATATATACTCACATATATATATACACATATATATGTGTGTATGTATGTATATATGTGTGTATATATACACACACACACACACAAACACACAACACATACCAAGCAGATATAAGGTAACCTGGGACAGAAGGCACTAGCTGATAGTGCCCTTTTACTAAGGGAATTTGTTCTGTGAAATTTGGATTCAGTCAAAGGGCCACAGTTGAGGACCTGGAAGACCACATGTGGTCTCAGGGTGCAGGTTCCCTACTCTGACATGACTAGCAGCTAGAGGGACCAGAAGTAATTCTTGAAGAAGGTAATACTTGACATAAATCCTGAAGGAAATCAGAGGGTGAGGTAAAGAGAGAATGCATTCGTGGGGGGCATTGATAGAAGATGGAATGGCCTATGAAATATCCAGTTGACAGTTGGTGATGTGAGCCTGAGATCAGAATCAAGACTAAGTCGAAATAAAAAGTTTTGAGTGTCATCTGCAACTATAGGAGCTAATTATGTCACCAGGAGGAAGTAGGATTGGAAAGAAGAGAGACTAGCAGAAGGAAGCCCAAGAGAAGGTCTAAGACAGAATTGGGTACACCTATAGTAAGGAGGGGGAAGGAGTAAAGGAGGGGAAAATACAAAAATGATTTAAGAAATATCGATGGATGGATTGGATGTGGTCTATAAGAGAGCAGAAGAGGACAAATATGACTCAGAAATTCTGAACCTCGGTGGCTAGGAAAATGGTGATACTATCAATAGAAACAGGAAATATAGCAAGAAAGGGAGGCTTTTGGAAAGAGACATAATGTGTTCACAATAGAAAACCAAGTCTGAAAGAAATCCAGAAACTTACTTTTCCCAGTTTCTTTCTAATACCCCCATAAACTCCAGTTCATTAGAGGTGTAATCAGAGGACCTGAGTTTAAAGAGGAGGTCTGACACCAACTCCAGGCAAATCATTTGACTTCTCAAATTTCTATTGGATTATCTGTAAATTGCAAACTGACTCTAATCTAATACTGGCCTTTGTTTGCTCACCTATATACAATGAGGGAGTTGGACTGAATGGTCTTCAAGGCCCTTTCTAGCTCAAAATCCTACTGTCTGAAACCCTGTTTCTGTCATTACTAGAAAGCCTTGAGGTCTATTTATATCAGTTTTATTCTCTTTTCTGGATATGCAGTGTCTTTTATCACTACCACCCAGTGATTCGTGAAGCTCTATATTTGGGTAGCATGGACACTTGGGGGATGGAAATATAGGAAATTTGTAGGTACACAAGTATTTATTCAATATTTATCTTTAACTTAAAATTAATATTTATCATAATATAAATGTTGATATAATCCTATTAGTTAAGCAAAACTTTTAATAATTAAGCAAGAACAAAAGAGAAAATAAAACTTGTAAGTGCAAGAAAGTATACTATTTCTTTTTAGCTTGACTGTGATAACTAGTTTTTACCTTCTTTGTCAGCCTTCCTCAGCTAATCTTAAACAGGCAAAATCTCAGTGTTTAATCCCAAGTTAATATTACTATTATCCTCACTAATTTACTAGGATGCACAGTGTCCTGAATTTCCCTCGTCTGGCTTTTCCTTGTTCTTAGGACAGCCAGTCCTTTCTTTCTTTGGCAGCTTCCCTTCTGGAACAGCTGCTTCCTGAAGCAGCCCGTCTTTGTTTCTGAGCTCTCCTGAAGAATCTTGTATCATCTCTCCCCTCTCCCATATACATTCTTTTAAAATACCAGAAGTATTGTCAAATCACAACTGTTTTCAGTTTATTTGGGAATTCCCCTATTCCCAGGTGACATATTTCACTAGCTTTTTCTTTTTCTTAATGGCCATACTATTCTGAACATAACTAACCAAGATTATCCATCGAAGGAGTTAAAACTTAGACACCTTAACAGATTATTTTTCTCTGTAATATATACTGACCTTCAGAAGGCAAATGGTGGTTTAATCTTTTTTTTAGATTTGCCAATTTGGGGATTCTAACATCAGTCTAAATAGTTCCATTTGTTGACAGTCTAGCAGTGTCAAGGTAAATACAAAGTACTTTGGGAAGTCTGGTTTCATTGTCAAGTCTTGTATCAAATATGTATACACACATATGTGGAGTCATACCATATTTGAGTTAGATAACAGATTATCTTATTTAGTCCCTTCAATCTTTAGGTGAGGCCTAGAAAAGAAAAGGGGCCTGCCCAGGGCTGCACAGTGAGTTTGTGGCAGACCCAGCATTCTAATACATAGTCACATATTCTCAACACAGAACATCTGCTACTTTATCATACTACCTTTGCTTTCTTCAACAAGCTGTTTTCCTCTGACCTCTCTCCTCACCTTCTTTTATCTAAGATACCCAGAATACTCTGCTTTGAAATTCTGTGCCTAAATCCTTTAACGGATTGCTAAGCTTCCTGCTAAAGACAGCCTTCATATAAGCATGTTCCAAGAGTCAGTCACACAATAAACATTTATTAAATGTCTGCTGTATGCCAGGTATTGCTTAACAGTAAGATGAGAGCCTCACGCACTTGGCATCTTCGACTTTGGTTAATAGTTTATCTGGGAAGATTGTGCCCAGTGACATACTCACACAAGCCCTTTGATGACAGTCATGTAAACTTATTCAACATAAAGGATCAAAATAAACATTAATCAGTTGGGGGAAGTTATAAGTCAAAGGTACATGTGCAAATTACTGGCTATCAAAATGGCAGTTAGGTCAATCAGATAATTTTTTTGCATGAGGAACTTAGATTTCCATCTGTGTCAGAGTCAGCAAAAATAGATACATACGGAGATGAGACATGAACAAGGTGGAAGTTCGTTAAAGAAGAAGACACACGCAGAGGTAGAAAATTTGGGAACAAAGTTTGGGGCAACAATTTGCAAGGAAAGAATCTTCAGGAAGGTGGAGCAGAGCAGTGATGTTATATTTCCCAGGGTCCTGTTGAACTAAGACCATTCTTGTTTGGATGTATTCAAAGTTCTAGTTAAGCAGTGCAAGACCATCCAAATTCTTTATCCTCAGAAAAAAGAACAAATGCCTCCTCAGTCTAAGCCATTCATCAAGAGTAAGACCCTCTGAGTTTACATGCAGACTTGTTTAGAGAAAGCCAGAGGACTCAAATGCCCTCAGATTTCCTCTTCAAAACAGAAAAAAATACAACCTTGCTTCTGCTCTTTCATCAGTTTTGTTTTGTTTTTGTTCTTTCAAAATGAAAATACACAGATGTCATTGGCACCCCTTAATTTTCCTTGGTGAAAATGTTTTAAAAGAGTTCTTAGTTCTATCATATGCCTTTCCGGTCCAGCTTATCCTTTCCAATATTTAACTCTTTTTACGGCATCATTGAAATATTAAAGCTGGAAGGGTTTTGTTTGGTTCTGTTTCGTTCAGTACCTCCCACTCCCTCATTTTACAAATGAGGAAACTGAGGTCCATAAAGGTGGAATGACTTCTAAATAAACAATTTATGTAGCTACAGAAAATGAAAACAATAATAACCCATTCAGAGGGAGTTAGAATAACAGCATGCAAACCATCATATTATTGGTGTTCCAAAAGGATGTGCCAGGGGTATAAAAAGCAACTTATTATCAAGCCACCCAAAAGAATCATAACATTTGCTCAGCCTTCATTTATTATTAAAAAGCATTTGGCTCCATTCTTCACTTTAATTCATATATCATAGCATAGTAGAGATGAAATGGTACCAACTGGAGGTAGGGGACCTGGGGTCAAGTCCCTGCTGTGATACATACTACTTGTGTAACCTAGAACATACATACTACTTGTATAGCCTAGAACATACATACTACTTGTGTAACCTAGAACATACATACTACTTGTGTGACCTAGAACAAATCACTCAATCTCTCTGGGCCTTAATTTCCTTATCTATAAAATGAAGGGGTTGAATTAGATGACCCTAAGGTCCAGTCCACCCCTAGAGCCATAAGCCTACTTGCCAATGTAGAAAATAGATCCAAGAGCAATGAGGAATTGTGAATCCTGAGTTGGTGAGGTAATCCAGTGAAGATGCAACATTGGGTACCAGAACTATGTCCTGTACATCTTTGACTCCCCAATGTGCCTAGTACCATTAGTACCTTGCACATAGAGGCATTCCACAGATGTTTGTTGAATTAAATTGAATTATATTGGGTACAGAATGGTAAGGGTCATGAAAGCTAGAGTGTTGTATTTTATACTTGGCATTTCCCATAATTTTGTCTCGGACCAAAGACATCCCATTAATGTGTACTTTTCAGTGAAAATAGGAAATGATGAATGGGCTGCTATAGTTTTAAGTGAAAATATATTCCTCCAAAAGACTTAAGTGGCATTATAAATTATGGGAGGGGAACTGAAATATTTTATGGTGTTACTTGAACCCCACAATTAAACTAACTCCAGATCATTTTCACCAAGCCGTTTGTTATTCTTTAGAATATGTAGGTAGAAAAAAGCCTATAAAAGTTTAAGCACTTAAATCTGCCTTAGTTGTTTTGTGCCCATAAATTCCTACCTGTGTGCATACATAGGAAGAGATGTCATGTACACCAGAAGCTGCTTTCGTGCAAAAATGAAGTCCAGGATGGTTAGCACCTAGCATTGAAGAAAATGGATTCATATCATTTGTATTGTCTAAAGCATCCCTGGGGGAGTCTACCAATACCAGTTTGGTTAAGTTTTCCAAACTCTGGTAATTGCCTAAAGCAACAAAGCTGTCCTGAGAAAGAAATAAGGAACAACATAGTTTATGAAGTAGAGAAAGAAGGTGAAGATCTGAAAACAGATGAAATAAAGAAATTCAGTGCTAAGGAGGGAGGGAAACAAGAAAAATCAGGAAAGGACATGCTTCCTTGCAGTCTGAACAATGCAATCCAAACAAACTATGGAACAACCAAGGCCCATAATTAAAAAAAAAAGATTTAAAAATCATTTAAAATATGTGTTGGTTGGACAATTTATTAAACATTTCCTCTGTGTGTTTCCTTAGAATCTTGAATTTCTTTTCTTTTGTTTTTTTTTCTGTCTAATATATTGTTTCCATTAATGCACTCAAGAGGAAAGGGGACGGATACTGAAGGGTAGAGGACTTTCATGATTAGTCATTGAAAAATAAAATGAAAATAAGATTGTGAAAAGGTCTTGAAAAGAATAGTGAAAACAAGAATGATTTTAAATACAAGGAAGGTTAATGATACAAAAAGATGGAAGATTTGAATAGATGGTGACAAGTGGGCAAGATATTGTGGGCCAAGGAAATGGTATTTTCAGAGGATAAAGGGTAGACCAGTCTTATTGGAGCACAAGGTTCCTGTTGATGGAGAGTGGGACATAAGGTTTAGGAAGGAAGACTTGGGCAAGATGGTGGGTGATAATGAATATATAGGTGAGGAATAATAATATTCATATAAATAATAATGGCTAAAATTTATTTAGTATTTTATAAAGTTTGGAAAGTGTTAAAAATTAGTTTAAAAATGCTTTACATATTGCCACATTTAAGCTTCATAACAACCCCATGAGCTAGGTGCTAATATTATTCCCATTTTTCACAAGAGGAATTTGAGGGTCAGAGTGGTTATGATCTGCCCAGGGTCACATAGCTGACCTGTATAGCGGTTTAACCTTTGCAAAACACTTTATGTCTATTGCATGCTAGCCTCACCAAAAACCTGGTGAAAGTGGCACCATATTACAGATGATGAAATGGAGACTCAGACAGGTTGATTCACTTGACCGTGGTGACATAGCTAAAAAGTGCCAGAGATCAGATCTGAATCGGAGTCTTCCTTATGCAGTTATGGAACCAAAGAGGCTTATCGTTATTTGGAGCTGCTAGAAAATTCTGCTTCTTAAAAAGTAATGTTGGACTTGACCTTATTTGTCCAGTTCTTTCAATCTGTCTCCCTACTCGTTCCTGCTATCACTGTTTTTCAAAGTTTAGTCCTCCTCATGACATTCCTCGTTGTCTCTATACCTATGTTTCTTGAGCAAACAGTGCAATTCTCAGGAGGCTCTCTGATTCTCAGCTGAGATGCTGATGTATCTCGGTTGCTACAACTCTGCTGATCCCTTTGACACAGCCTCTGATACTGGTGCGGCGTCCTGGAGGTAGTGGAAACATACCATTTGTGATTGTTTACTTAAAGTGCTGTTCAGAGGAGAGTACTGACCTCTGTGTCGATGCTTCCACGGAGCTTTGTCAGCATTGGGGGGCTTGGCCCAAGAAAGGAAGAGGGACCCTCACTGCAGCAAGGACCCATGGACTCTGGAGTCCCAGGTAATACTTTGGGTCCTGAGCCACATAAAGTAAAGGGTGCATTTAGTGATTGGTGGCTTTATAATGGACAATTTGAGGTGGAGGAGTGGTGGGAAGAGGTGGATGATGGTGGCAGAGAGGCCAGACAACATCACAAATTATCTGGGTCTGCCAAAGACATCTCCTGATAAAGTGATTTCCTTAGCAGCTTGGGGAAAGAAGTTGGGGTAGGAAGTCAAAAGGTGGGAGGAGGGGCTCACAAAGGCTCAGCTTATAGTCAAAGGCATTTATTTTAATCGGTAAAACATTGCAAATTACAGGCCTCTGGGAATCATAGCCTGGAACTAGTGATCAGGCTCTATTTAATGGAGGAAGAGAGGGGTACCTTTGAGTAGAAAATTACTTCAGATTCTTTACTGGCCTTAAAGAGAATACTGGTTGAGGGAGAAAGCGAAAATTTGAGGCAGGTGGTGGAATAGGACAGAGTATTGCCCAAAGATGGATTTAAAGGTGAACAGAAAAGGGCTCATTACTTCTGCATCAGGTAAAATCTTACTCTAGAGACTCCCATTGCTTTCTCAGTTTCCTTTCAGAATATTCTGGGCCTGGCCTACAATACGTTAACAGGAAGTTGAACTTAATTCGTTAGCAAGAAGGTCTATTTAGCACATCAGGAGCTAAATGATAAAAAATAACTTTGTATTGCTGCTGGGGGAGGCGGGGTGGCAGGCAGGCAGGGGAGTCCCTCTGGGTGAGAGAAACATATGGAAGGCTGGGCAAAGAGTTTCCTTGTTATCAGGAAATACGGAGCCCAGAATAGGAGCGCTAATTCCTATCTTATGTTATTTCCAAGGAAGATTGGCTTAATATCCTGAGACCAGCGTGGGTGGTGAAGGAAAGTCCGAGGAGAGGGGCTAGCTCATTTTGCTGGTACCAGTTTGTTATTGGATCATTTCATGGACTGAAAATCCTGTTAGAGCCTCTGAGAGGAAGGGAAAAGGGAAAAGTGGGGAAAGAAGAGATGATGGAGGAAAATGGGGTAGGCTGGAGTGACATTTTTTCCCCCATTTTGCTACCTTTTTTTTTCCTCTCAGGCTGGGAATATTCTGTGGCAGTAATAGCTGATGACTGAACTCTGTGATTTGAAACAGAGATAGAAGGCTAAGCTAAGGGCAAGGAATCAGCAGGCTTTCAAAAATGGGGTGCCGAGTTGCACTCTCATTTTTCTGACTTGATGTGAGAATTGAAGAGGAGGTAGCCCAGAGTAGTTGAGGCCTCCTCTACATAATTATCAACTTCTCCTCCCCCCCCCACCCCACCCCATCCCTATACACAAACCTCTCCACAACTACTTTTACCAGTCAGAAATTGATTTGGGTTAATGAGACCCATATTAAAAATGTACATATTTAGCTCTTAGCATGACATACAACACATAGGTTCTTAATAAATGCTTAGTGACTGAGAGAGTTAAATTTATCTTTAGTTTAAATTAATTTAATAAGATTGCTTTTTTGGGGGGCAGCTATGTGTTATAATGGGCCTCGAGTCAAGAGGGCCTGAGTTAAAATCTAGCCTCAGATACTCAGAAACCGGTAGTGTGACTGGGAAAGTCACTTAACCTCTGCCTCACTCTCCTCGTCTGTGAAATGAGGCTAATAATCCATCTGCCTTCCAGAGTCATTGAGAGGATCAGGGGAAATCATATGTAAAACATAAGATCTACTTTAAAACCCTGGTCCTCATTATTATTATCACCTGGTAGAGATCCCCCAGACTGGGAAAATAAGGGCTTTTGAGGAACGAAAAAGGCGATTTTTTAGCAAGGGGTGTTGGAAGGGGTGAAAAGAGGCGAAGGACAGGCTTGGGTGAGGTTCTCCTGAGGTTAGTGCCTGGAGGGACTTGGGTGGGAGGAGGAGGAGGAGGAGGAGGAGGAGGAGGAGGAGGAGGAGGAGGAGGAGGAGGAGGAGGAGGAAGAAGAAGAAGAAGAAGAAGAAGAAGAAGAAGAAGAAGAAGAAGAAGAAGAAGAAGAAGAAGAAGAAGAAGAAAGAAGAAGAAAGAGAAGAAGAAGAAGAATATATAAAGGGAAATTTTTGTTGTTCAGTCATTTTCACTCATTTCTGGCTCTTTGTGGCCCCATTTGGGGTTAAAAAGGGAAATGGGATAGCACAAAAGATTCTCCGTCTGCTTTGCAAGTTTGCCTGGAGTCTTAGAGATGGAGATGACAATTGTATCTCAGCCATTAAAAATCATCTCTGTCAGTGCTCATAGGATAGGTGTCCAAATTCTTTCTCTCTTACTACCTCCTATGTTACCTCGGTCAGATAAACTCTTCTGAGCCCATGTTTCCAAATGAATAAAAATGAGAGTGAAGCATGGATTTGATGATCTTTAAGGTCCCTTTCCGATCTGAATTTATCATCCTGTGACCCTACATTATGTATGTAGATTGCCAGTTTCTGATATAGGGAATGAATGTTTTCAGTTTTATCTGTAAAAGTTTTTTAAAATTACATACTTGTGTAAATCTCTTTTTATGTAAAAGTTAAAGACAATCTGATCATTTATATAGCCCTTAAAGCTTTCTCATAATCCTATGAGCTGTATATTCAAGTGTCATTATCCCAATTTTACAGGTGAGGAAACTGAGGCACAGTGAGGTGGTTTTTGTTTTGATTTGTTCTTAGGCTCAGGTCACATAGCTGGGAAATCAGGATTTGAACTTAATTCCTCTAATTTTTAAGACCAAAGAGTGGTTTTCCCACTACAACCCAATACTTTTTTTGGGAAGGGGGAGGCGAGGCAATCAGGGTTAAGTGACTTGCTCAAGGTCACATAGCTAGTAAGTGTCAAGTGTCTGCAATACCTCTTTAAAAGCCATCTATTCATCTATTTCTAACTTTTCATGAACCCATTTGAGGTATTCTTGGCAAAGATGCTGGAATGGTTTGCCATTTCCTTCTCCAGTTCATTTTATAGATGAGGAAACTGAGGCAAACAGGCTTAAGTGACTTACCTAGGGTCATACAGCTAGTAAGTGTCTGAGGTCATATTTGAACTCTGATCTATCTACTGTACCACCTACCTGCCTTGCTTAAAATATCAGGAAATTTGGTGTTCCTTAATAAAGGGAATGTGCCCTTCAGGCCTTTATATTTTCCTTTTAATACTTGTGCGGGGTATTTTTATTGTTTCCTTTAATGAACAAAGAAAAAATGATTAGAGATATCAGGAGAAAGGACTACATATATGATATGACCATTAGACTGACCAAAAAACTAATCAGAAAATTTTTAAATTCTTTTTCTCAACTGTTTAACATGCAAATGGCATGCTGTGCCTTGAAGCATTTAGAAAGGTGAAATGGGCATGTGAATTCACTTCCCATTCAATCATCTTTCACAGCGGAGGGGCCAACCTCTTCTTTTAGGGATACCAATCTGGTAAAAGAGTTGTGCTAAGCTATTTACAGTATCCCATCTGTTTACCAATTAGGCCAAATGCTGATGGAGAATTTCAATGAGAACAAAAATCACTCTAACGCTTACCATTTTATTCTTGTTTTAAGAATCTCAGACTTGTAAGGGACCTCAGAGATTCTATAACCTAACCTATACAAGAATCCCTTCCCCAGCATCCCTGAGTAGGGGTTATCCAGCCTTTAACCCTAGGAAACACAAGGGATAGAGCACTGGACTGGGAGTCAGGAAAACCCGAGTTCAAATCTTATTTCAATCACTTACTAACTTTGTGACCCTGGGGAAATCACTTAACCTCTGTCAGCCTCAATTTCCTCATATGTAAAATGGGGAATTCTATCTACCTCATGGAATTGCTGTGGGTACCAAATGAGATAACATGTAAAGTGCTTTGTAGGACTTAAAGGGCTATCTATATAAATGCTGATATGAAGAGTTCAAGTGAGGGAAGCCCGTCATCTCCCAAAGTAGTTCATTCCAATTTTGAATGGCTCTGGTTATTAGGAATATGCTCTTAACATTCAAGAAATCATTTTTTAAAAAATTCACTTCTACTCATATGCTTAGCTCAGAGAATGAAACTTTCATAAAGCTGGGAAAACAATGAAAACCTGGTATGAAAGGGTGCCTTGTAAATGTACTCTCCTGTTTCTTCCTATTAGTAACTTGTTAAAAACACTTGGCTTTTGTGAGAACCATTAGTTTGACCAATCAGCAGGTATTAGCCAGATACCTTATTTTTCTTCTAAAGAATAAATAAAGCAAGAGACAAGCCAAGTTCAGACCAGTGATTAGAACCCTTCTTTTATTCTTAGTGATCTTGGGCAAATGACATGTGTCCTAATTTCTCCCATATTGAAAAGAGATTAGGAAGAAACTGATTGCTATGTAATGATAATGACCAAGAAGCTTGGCAAGGGAGAAGGACTGAGAAAATGGACTTCTCTACTCACTTAGCAGAGGTGGGGGATTATGGGTTTGAAATCATTCATAGACTTGTCAGGCTGGATTGAAGCGTTAGTTGTTTTGGTGAACTGCTTTTATTTCTCTTTCTTTTTAAGAAGTGTTACAAGGGTTGGCTCATTGTGTAAAGGAGTCCAAGGGGGAGGCATGTTTGGAAATGAAGGGTATGTAAAAGTACAAGATATAAATACAAATTTTAATATAGAATTATATTGACATATAAACATATTTTGTGTATTATATAAAATATAATTCTAATGAGAAAGAAAAGAGATTTTAAATTTCTAGTGATGGCTTTAAGTTTCCTTTTCAGTCCTCAAATGTAAAATATTATTTGGGGTTAGGAAGCAAGTTTTCCCTCGAGAATAGTTCTACTATACTACCTTTGTAATAAATAATCTGTATTCAACTTGGCAAAGCTTGCTAATGGTCATATTTGGAGGAATACATGTTGAGAGCGATGGGATATTTTTCAAAATATACCAAGTATTCAGGGGTTGAAGTACGTGAATTTTGTATGTGATACAATAATGCAAGATGATAGCATCCATTCATTGCTCCTTGTTATTTTCATTTTGGATTCCTTAGCTCTTAACACCCAGAAACACAGCCACCAAAGGGGCCCTATAATGTTTGAGGCCGTGGGAAAGGAAGGGGCTTGTCAGCAACAGCATAAGGGTGTTTCTGGGAGCTGGGAGCTCATGGTGTGAAAGGAGGGGTGAGCATGGTGGAAGAGAATTTTTTGTATTCCATTATACCTTGTATACCATTAACCTTGAATTTACTTAAATGTGTATATGTTATTTCTGCTAATAGAATGTAAACTTTTTGATGCTAGGTATCATTTTATTTGAGGATCCAGAATTTAAGCATTTCTACCATGAAGAAATCTGACTGTGTCTTTAAGTTCCTGTATGCCGTTAGCCTATAGATTGTAAGAAATGTCGATCGACAAGCATGCCAGTCAACAATGTTCTTATTAAACACCGTCACCGTGTTTAGCATCCAGAATGCAAAGAAAGTCAAAAATTCCCTGACCTCATGAAGTATATATTCTAATGTGGGGGATATACAAGATATATACAGGATAGATGAAGGTGGTCTGAAAGGGAAGGTGTCAGAAGCTTGAGGAACTAGGATGGGGTCTCTCAGTTCAAAGGGAGTTTTGAGCTGAGTCATGAAGGAAGCCAGAGAAACTAAGAGAAAAAGGTAAGGGGGACAGAGCCCTCTAGGTATGGGAGAAAATTAGTGCAAAGTCATGGAGATAGGAGATGTGACATTCAAGGAATTGCAAATTGGCTAGTGTAGCTGGATCACAGAGTTCATGGAAGGGAGTAGGGTTTAAGTAGATGGAAATATAGAAAGAAACCAGGCAATGAAGAGCTTTAAATGTCAAACAGAAGAGTTTATATTGGATCCTGAAAGTAGGAAGTACTTGGTGGGTGGGTGTGGGATGAGCAGAGTAGTGCCTTGGTCAGTCTTGCACTTTAGGAAGATCCCTTTGCAAACTTTTGGGGAAAGACTTGAAGGAAGAAGATCAACCAGAAGGCTGTTTTAGTAGTTCAGGCACGAGACGATGAGGGCCTTCCCCAAAATGGTAGTAGTGTCCAAGAAGAAACATTATTAAGTAGGGAAATCAATTAGGAGACTCCTAAATTAGTTCATTCAGAAGGTAAGGAGGGCCTGACCTAAGATGGAAACTATGTGGGTAGAGGCCTCCATCTCTGAGCCTACAAATACAAGTACTGCTCAGTTAGCCCTGAAGATAATTTTTTTTTTAGAATTTTTTGAGGGTAATGTAAAGGGTCAAAAGGAACTGTTCATAAACTCCCCCCACCAGACTACTTCTCATCACCTCGAAGCTGCTAGATTTCTAATTTGATTGAATGAACCTGTGTCATTTTGTCAAAAATTTCATCCAGGACCTGAAAAACCTTCCTCCCTTATTTAACTTCTATTAAAATAGGCCTGTTGTTGTTCAGCTGTTTCAGTTGTGTCTGACTCTTCGTGACCGCATTTGGGGTTTTCTTGGCAAAGATACTGGAGTGGTTTGCCATTTCCTTCTCCAGATCATTTTACAGATGAGGAAACTGAGGCAAATAGGCAGCTCTCTTCCCCATAAACCTTCTCCCCACAACTTCTTTGCTTCAGCACAGGTCAGGTTTCTCCCCCTCCTTTCTCTAACCTTAGTTTCTCTTCTGCTCTTCACTCCCTCCGTGGCAAAACTCCCAGATCTTTAATTATGTTTTATGATATGTTTGATGTGATCTGAGTTAATGTTTAATCATTTTTCATAGCCTCAATTCCCCCCTTATCTGGCTTTCAGGAACTCATCCCTATGCCACTGATTAGGAAGTTTATACCAAATAAGATTATGGGATTTAGATCTGGACGGGGCCACAGTGGTTCATCTAGTTCAGTTCCTCCCATTTACAGATGAAGAAACTGAGGCCCTATGTGCCTTTCCAGATGCCATACAGTTTTTAATTAGCAGAACCAGGATTCTCTGATGCAAGATCCAGGGTGCTTAGAAGTATGTTAGTGGATTGATCTTTTTCCTTAATCAAGGTATCTCAGCTATATGCCTCCTTGCCCTGCTCTTTTCACAATATGAAGCAGCCCTGAAATAACATCATAAGAATCTGTTGTAAATGCCATTTCAATGTATTGTTGGTGACTCCCATCAGTGATATTTCAGTCTTGATAATGTTAACACTTCCCAGTGTCTGCCATATTATCCACTGCAAGGGGGGGCAGGGGGAGGATAAATATGTTTTATGGAACTAACTGCTGCAGAAGAGTTATGTATATTTGCCAAACGAGGTACCCATTACCAGCGTTGGTGTTGTGTGCTTCACTGTATTGACAATACGTCTTTTGAATATTCACTTTAATGTCCACGTCTTTCTTGCAGTAAATAATTATAGCAAAATATATAACCCCACTATCATGCTAGTACGCAGGGAGGAAGGGTGAGGGATGGCCACAACACACAGCTGCTGCAGTGGTGAAAAGAGCATTTATGAACCTGTCCACAATCATTAATTATCCCCCAGGTCTATTTAAAGAGTGTCAATGTGTTCCTTTGATGTTATTGATCCAGATGGTGGGAGATCCCAGTTATGTTTGTGGGCCTGGAGAGGTTATTGAGTGAGTTAAATAGAAGGTGATGCCAGAGGGAGAGGTGGATGTGAATTCAATGAATGTGCCAGAAAGGAGGAGTGGAATACTAGGGGGTGAGTGGAAGTGGGGAAGAGTTCTCCATTCAATTTCTTGATCCTCAGAGCCTTTTCTGTACTGAGTGAATGTGGAGAAGGATCTAGGGGTGGGCTCATGCCAAGACAGACAGTGTCATTGGAATATAGCTGATCAGAGAAATCTGGGGCTCTGGATTCTCAGCTGAGCCCATAAAGCAATATTAGCATTGGGGAAGCTAGGATAATCAAGCTCTGGGAGATGAAAATATCTGATAATTCTGATCCCCAAGTAGTCTTTATCCAAGGAAAGAGAGTATCCAGAAGGAAGACAAAGGATCTAGAGTCCAGATGTGAATTAATTAATGGTAAGAGGTGAAATACTTCACAATGTGGGAATCTACATAGCCTTTTCACAGAAATGGGTTCTCAATTGAATTCCATAAATTCAGTGAGCATTTAATGAGCATTTATTAAGTGCTAGCCACTGTGCTAAGTGATAGAAATAAAAAGTAACAATGGAAACAATCCCTGCCTTCAAGTAATTTACATTCTACTTGGGGAGGAGGGGTAAGGAGAGGAGACGGACAACATCTACACAGATAAGTAAATACCACATTTTCCCATGTATAAGATGCACCTTAATTTTGGGGCCCAAAATTTGAAAAAAAAAATGTATTACATAAAGTTATTGAACTCAAGTTTTATTCATCATAAAACTGATACAATAATATGATGAAATTCAAAGACCTTCTGCTCCTAGCTTTCAGGCATCTTTTGGGCAAGTCTGGTGCTTGTATGCATGCTTAGTCCAGTCCATTTCATGAACCTGAAGCACCAATTGTGTCCTTCTTTGAAATCAGTAACTTCCTTTTCATCAATTCTTCTTACCTCATGCTGAACCATCTTTGTGGACACAGGAATTCCAATTGCCCTGTGCTCTTCAATCCATATCTTCAATTCCCTCTCCAAATCAGACCATTTTGCTGACTTGCCTCTCATGGCCTTCTTCCACCGTCACATTTTCAGTAGGGTTTCTTCTTCCCGTAGTCAGCCTCGGATTATTACCTCAGTTGGAGGAGGACCAAACTTACATTCAGCAGCACAATTTTCATTCACTTTTGCAAACTGGATCACTCTTAACTTGAATTCAGCACTGTATGAAAATCTTTTCTGAGCCATTTCTGGGCAGAATGTGGCAAAACGTAACCTAATATACCAGTAACAAATGCGAAACAATGAGCGCAAAGACAACAAGCACGAAAAAGCGGCAAATGCAAGCAAAAAAATCTACAACCACTGTATAAGATGTACTCAGTTTTTAAACCCCAAATTTTTCAAGAAGGGGTACTATGTGCAAAATAAATACGAAGTTATTTCAGGGATTGAGAAAACTCAGGGTGTGGGGGGAATCTGGAAGGGCCTTGTGTTCGAGTCACACTTAAATAGAATTTTAAGGGGAACTAGTGATTCCAAGAGGCAGAAGTGAAGAATGTACCCTAGAATCTGAATTCTTTGAGGGTAGGGACCATGTGTTTCCTTTCTTTATATCCATATCACTTAGCCACAGTGCCGGGCTAATAGCTTATTAAAAGCTAATTTTAATTTATTAAAGGTTCTTGTTATTATTGACTGAGAATAAGTTTGGGAGACATCTTGTATAAAGGCACAAGGGCAAAATATAGAATATCTTATACATAGATATGCAAGTAGATCATTTTGGCTGTATAGAGTCTATGTGTGTTGGGGAAAGGTGGTGGGGAGGCTGAGGGACAATACAAAATCATCCTAGCCCTAGAAGATTGTGAAGAGTCTTAAATGCCAAAGAGAGAAGTTTGTATTTTATCACACAGGCAATAGGGAGCCCTTGAAGTCTCTTGAGCAGAGGAGTAACATGGCCAACCCTGTGCTTTGCGGATATCAGTTTGACACCTCTTAGATGATGGATTGTCAGGAAGAGAGAATAGAGGTAGGTAGACCAATTAGAAAGCTGCTTCAGCTGGCCAGTCAAGAGATAACGACAGCCTAAATGCAAATGGTGGTTGTATTAATAGAGAGAAGAACTTTATGGATTTGAATTCAGGTTTTCTTGACTTGGGATCTAGTTCTCTACCCATGGCGCCACCTAACTGTCCCATAGATTATAAACTACCCCGGAGTCATAAGCTGGTACTGCTTAAGTCTGTTGGCATGTCAGATGCAGGTTCATAGAATGACATAGTTTATAGCCTAGATTTTTTAAAAATCCAGTTTAGAAAACGTTACATATAGCTTGGTTATAGGTATTGGTATTCAAGGAAGCACTGAAAATACACCAGCTTCTCAGCTGTTTGTACGAGTCTACTCATCTTCACTTAAAATGTTTCCGTGGGGTTGATGGTATAGGTTAAAGGAGTTTTTCAATTAGGAATTCTTTGGGAGAAATTATTTTAGTGGGGAAATCAGCATGAGAATTTATACTGTTATTGGAAAATTTTAGGCTACCAAATTGATGCCTGACTTAACAAATAAATTCATATCATCGAGACCTTCCTATTCAGATTTAAATCGCTCACTTCACTATGTAAATTCACTAATTTCTCACATTAGAGATTACAGAAATTGTCCTTGGGGATCAGTTAACCTTGCTAGTTACTTTGCCTGTGATGAATGCAATTTGCCAGACAAACCAAGATTAAGTATTTGCCTTTTCAACCCTTTTTTCTCCCCTTGCCCCCCACCTCATAGAGGGGAGGGGAGAGTGGCATGCTGGCGCTAACCAAAAAATGTCCCTGAGCTCCATACCCTGAGTCTACAAAATAGTCATGCAAAAAGAAAAAAAAAAATTTTTTAAATCTACCCAAACCAAAAAAAAAACCCAGAACACCCAGCTGTTACATACAGTACTATGGTACTCAGAACAAGAGAGCTGAGCCAAGGTGAGGCCCTTGTGAATTTGTTCCAGGACTCTGATGTATTTTTTCCACAGGGCCTCAAAACCAAAGAGCCAGAGTGGTACATTTAGCGTTTCCATCTCCAGTCAGGGCAGTGCTAGGGAAGAAAGGAGGAGGAAAGCCAGTCCCTTCTTCCTCCTCCCCTCCCCCACCCCAGCAGCTCAGTAGCACTGACCACATTGGCTACTGTTCTGACGCAAGCCCTCCTCCATTGTTCCACCTCTTAGCCCTCCCCTTCTGTCCCCCCTCCCTTCATCTCCCCCCTCCCTCTTTTGTTTCTATGATAGCTTGTGTGATTCACAAGCTTATTCTCAGTTTGCTGCTGAGATGAGTGACTCAGCCAATGGACTTGATACAGGTCTCATTAGGTGATATTAACGTCAGGATGAGCGTTGGACCACTCTGCTCCCCTTCCTCCAATTCCATAGATCACGTTCTTTTAGCCAGAAAATAACGGTTACGATACACAGTGGTGCTCTCAACCCTTGCCCCATCTATTACTCTGTGAATTATCGGTGAGTCTGCAGGTTGCCTGAGTCTCTGTGCACCTCTGATAAAATGACAGATGATGGCAGCACAGAGACAACTTTCCACCTTTTCTGGGCCAAGCCTTGCTTTGGCTTAAATCCTGGGGTATGTGAGAGTCAGCTCAGCGTATTCATAAAGCTACAACCTTTTGATGTCTCCTTGCAAAAGGGCATCATTGGATGAAGCTCCTTTTTAGCAATAAAAAGACGTGCCTATGGGGGAGGTAGTGGGAGTAGGAGATAGAATTACTGACAAAGACAGAGGGACAGTGATAATGACTAATATTCTTTACAATTTGCAAAGCATTCCTCATTTGTTCCTCATGACAACCCCGAGAGGCAGATGCTAGTATTATCCCCATTTTTACAGATGAGGAAACTGAGGCTGAGAGAGATTAAATAATTTACTCAGGATCCCATAGCTGGTAAATTTCTCAGGTAGGATTTGAACTCAGCTATTCCTGACTCTAAATCAGCACTCTATCCACCAAACATTTGTGATTTCATTACTGAACAGCTTACAAGAAATATTTTTCAAGATTATTTTTCTCTTTAAACTACATCGTTGGTTTAAATTATGCTTGTAAAATTCTACGATTATGGTATCCTAGTTTTGTAATCTTAAAAGCAAAGTCTCAGAGAGGAATGGGGATAAAGGAGGTGAGAAGGAGGCAGGCAGAAGAAAAGAAAGAAATTAATTGAGATTGGAAGAGGAAGAATGTGTTAAAATGACTCATTTGATTCTAGTTCTGCAGTTTAATTTATGTTTTGGAATTTTCTGAAAGGCATTCCCTTCTGAAGGCAGCTGGTGGCCTACTAGGAATGAATCAGGTCGATTCCATTCAATCTTAAGACTCCTTTGAGGGTAGATACCCCCATAGTAGATAACCACATTACATAAGCCATCAATCAAGGTGGCACTAATTGGCCTCCTTGAAGGCGGTCTCAACAGAAAGGCCAGCAATTGAATTGACCCAGTGGTTGTCTTGTGGTCTCAGTAATTTCATGGTGGGCTCTAGGCCAAAATTTGGGGGAAATATGCTTTCTGTGACTACCCAGATGGCTTAAGGAATGAACTTAAGGAAAGAACTCTTCTTTAACTATGATTCAAAGGGTGGAGCAGTAGAGGAGTCAGGATCATTTCCTCTTCCTGAAGTCAACAGCAGAACATTGAGGCTTCCTCCTCTGTGACTTCCAGGTGCTCTTGAATCAGTGTTTAGGGGCCAAATGACTTAGGCTTGATGAGTGCATGATGGGTAACTTACTGATATTATCAAAACATGTAGTCCTTTCTTCTGAATCTCCACGTGGATGTCCCACCATCTTTTCAAGTGGAATATATCCCAAGCCTATGTTATCTCTTTGTCTTAAACTTTTCTTCTTGATTTTACTATTTTTTCCTATGGGGCTGTTATTTGTATTTATAATGTAGGGGATATCTTTGACTCTCTCATCTCTTTTACGTCATATATCTACCTCTTCTGCCATGTCTAATGCTGCCCCTGTGCTTTCAGTAGCCCCCCTGTCCTTCACCTGTTGAATTCCTACACATCCTTTAAAATCCATTTGAAATGCTACCGCCTCATTAAAGTTTTCTCTGATTCCTCCTCCCCATTCAATAATAATACTCCTTTTATTTTGTACCTCTCTCATACATTACTTAATACATTAATGTGTTAATATATTAACCATGTTATTTTATGCATTGTAGTTATCTTTATTATGTTTAATATACTTGTTAGACTGTGAGCTCCATATGTCTTACTTTTTTGTATCTCCCCGGAACCACAGTGCTCTCTACACGTAGCAGTCAATTAATAGATATTTGTTGAATGAATGGATAAATTTAATTTAATTATTTTATATGAAAGGCATCCATCTAACCTGGCTTCAGCAAAAATCTAAAAATCATACCTGACCAAATAATGATAAAGAAATCCAATGCAAAGCTATGGTAGGTGACTTCTACCATAGAACTATACTAAAATTCAATCATAAGACCCTGGTAAATAAGGAAGGCAGCTGCTAGCAAAGCTAGAACTTGCAGAGGCAAACGAAACTAGCCTCCCAATGTGAGAGGAGCAGAAATGGGGCAAAGAGATATGCAAGCATCAAGGCTCTCTCTGGAGACAACAGGAGGGCAGGGCTTCCTGAAACAGCCCAAGGATGTTTGGAAAACCACCAAGAGGACCTTGGAAGCAACCAGGAGGTATGACAACAGTCGGACTGGGGCACCTCAGGCCATTGGTCTCTGAAGTCTCTACTTCTGCGATGCTATGGAGGTCCCAGAAGATCTAGAATTCTGAACTTCAAAGATCCAAGAGAACTAACCTCAGGGTATGGAGAATGACCCAGGAACCCAGGTGACATAAACTGAAATGAAGCAGGACTGACTACCACCTCCAAAAGTGCAGTAGGAGTTGGAATTTGCTTCTGGCACGAAGATAATACAGGAACTAAGTCTGGAGAGATCAGTATACTAAAGAATATATCAATCACTATAAAGGATTATTGTAGGTCCAGAGATCCACAAAATCTAACCCAGAAGGATGGAGTATCACTGCAACAATTGAAAGCAGAGATTCCATTAAAAATATGTTTTCTGCAAGTCTATTTAAAGACATAAAAGAAATAAAGCAATGAACTTTTTAAAATAAAATAAAAGCTTTAAAGGAAAGGATTAGAAAAAGAATAAATAACTTAGGTGAAAAAGTAATAGACTTTATCTAACAAAAGAGCTGCCCGAACATTAGAACAGATGAAACAGCAATCAATTACTCTATGAGAACAAGAAATATAAAAATAAAATAAAAGACTGGCAAAGTAGAAGAAAATAAGGAAACTGATATTTACAAAAAAAAACCTGACTTGGAAACAGGTCAAGAAGAAATTATTTAAGAATCACTGAAGTACCTAAAAACCATAATCAATAAATTCTCAACAGTATATTTCAAGAAATCATAAATGGAAACTACCTAGATCTATTAGAACCAGATTATTACCATTAGAACCAATCATAACCTAAAAGAAAGGAGCTCACCCCCCCAAAAAAAAAAGTCCAAGGAATGTCTTTGTCAAAATCTGGAGTATCTGCATCAAAGAAAAAACATTGCAGACGTCCAGACAGAAGGAGTTGAAGCACCAGAAACCAGTCAAAATCACACAAGACCTGATAGTCACCTCTATAATAAATGAGAGGAGAGCTTGGAATCCAATATTCAAAAGACAAAAGGCCTGGACAAAAATAATTTACCCTGAAAAGCTGATATAATTTTTTGGGAAGAAAAAACAGAACTTTAGTGGGAGAGTACTTTCAGGTACTTCTGACAAAAATACTAGAACTGAGAGTAGGAACTTGGAAATGCAAAACCAAGAATCAAGAAAAACCTATAAAGCAGAATTTATTTGATCAATCAGGGGATATTTGATGATGTACTGCCAACATTCTAATAGGAGGAGAAGAAACAATTTTCCCTTAAGAAACTTAACCTTCAAAATATATTGAGAGAGTTAAATAAGAAAAACAGATGGCCCGGGGGTAGATTGGTTGTGCTCCGCAGGTTTGAAGAGGGTGAAAAAGCGAAGGTAAAAGGAGGCTGTAGAAAGGAGATAGATATTATGAGAAAGACTGCGCCTCAAATTCAGTGCCTTTGGAAAAATGAGCTATTGTAGGCTAGCATCTAAGGCCTAAGAAACAGTGTTTTCAGAAGCTCCTTTTAGAGGAGTGAAGGGGGTCATCAGTGGAGAAACGGGATAAAATGAATGAGCTTTTGGTTGAGCAATAAAAAGAAAGGTATAATGAGATAAAATGATGTGTGAAGAAAATCCAGTTTGCTTGTTTTTAACTTCCTAGTCATCTTCTTAACAGCTGCCTGGCCCTGCACTTATACCCTCACCTCCTACCACCCTACCCCCATTCCTATTCTGGAACATCAATCAGTGCTGGAAAGGGTGTGTTAATCTGTTGCATTATGACTCCACTGTCCATGCCTATAACTTTCCAAGTCAACATTTATTCTTGACCACCTCTAGTTTCTACGTGCTGTCTTCCTCTATAAGAATGTAAAGTCCTTGAGGACAGGGGCTGTCTTTTCTTTTATCTTTGTATCCTCAGAGCTTAGCACAAAGTGCTAAGGAAGTGTATGACACATTTTCTTTCTTTGTTTCTCTCTCTCTTTCTCTTTCTTCTTTCCTTTGTTCCTTCTTTCTTTCTCTCTCCCTCCTCCTTCCTTCCTTCTTTCATTTCTTCCTTCCTTCCTTCCCTCCTTCCTTCCTTCCCTCCCTCCCTCCTTCCCTCCCTCCTTCCTTCCTTCCCTTCCTTCCCTCCTCCCTTCCTTCCCTCCCTTCCTTCCTTTCTTCTTTTCTTTTTTTCCTTTCTTCTTTACTTTTTCTTTCCCTCTGTTCTGCCACATTTGTCCAGCTCTTCAGGCAACCAGCACAGATCCTCACATTTGGTTGTTCCAACTATGAGTGCGATTTTCAATAAATCGAGATGGTGAATAGGATAGTTAAGATGCGTGTGTACTGTCAATCTCATGGTTTCATAGATTTAGAGCTAGAAAGGACCGCAGACAACATATGGTCTAAAACTCTAATAGCACAGAATACAAGACTGAGGCCCAAAGAGGTTAAGTGAAAATGGCCAGGGTTGTTTAGGCAGCAAGGAGGGAGGGCTGATACTCAAGCCCAGGTCCATCAATTTCTAATTTAATTTTTGCTTTTCACTATACCATGCTGCCAACTGCCATCTCCTTCTATACACATCAGTACCAATTTTTGGTTCTTGGCCTATGAGGGATGAATGCATGTCCATAGGAGTGATGACAATACATATACATATATATATATACATATATATATATATATATATACACATATATGCATATGTATATGTGTGTGTGTATGTGTGTATCCAAAAGAAACAAGTCCTGTGAACAACTGCAAGCTGTATTCAAGGGAAATTACAGGTATTGGTTAGCCCAGTAGATGAAGCAGACAAAGGATTTTATAAATTCACTAATCTGGGGTAAGCAAACTCTGGGCCTTTGAATACACTAATCACATGTAGGCCAGATCAAGATAAACACAGGGGTTGGTGGAATTCCTTTGGTGTCAGAGGCTGTACTTATTATGTATTAATCAGTCATTCCAGCTGTTTCTGTCAACATGTCCCCTTACCTCCCTCTGGCACTAAGAGGCCCGGTCTAGCCATTGTGCATTAACAAGATTCTGCACGCAACTGATGTAATAATTCCTGTGATAAACTTTTGACAAAAATTAAATCCATATTATCAAGATCATAATCCTAAAATATGAACTCTCCATTTTTTGAGATGGAACTTTGAATGGTCATATGGGTATTTAATTCCCAAATCTAATGGCCTTTTAAACATTCTCCTTCTCCTTGCCCAGCCTGCAGCACTTGACACTCGATCACCCTCTCCCCTAGATACTCCTTCTCTTTGGGATCCCATGACACTGCTCTCTCCTGGCTCTCTTCCTTTCTGAGTAGTCCTTCTCAGGCTGTTTGCCTTTTTTTTTTGCCAGTTCTTCATTCATGTCAGGCCTTCCAGCAATGGTTGCATCCTAAGCCTCTGTATTAGACCCTCTTTTCTTTTTTGCTTTTGAATGTACCTTATTATTTACATGTATTTCCCTCATTAGAACATATGCATCTTGAGGGCAGGGACTTATATTTATATTTACTTTCTTTTTATCCCTAGCACTTAATAGCACCTGGCATAGTTAATATACCAGCATACTACGGGCAAGTAGTAAGTACTTATCAAATGATGAGTGGTTTTATAGAAAGATAGATGCATCGATAGGTAGAAACTAGGTAGAAATTACATAGATAGAATATAGGTTGGTATTATTCTTAGTGTCATTTCACAAAGAACAAAACAGAGGCTGATCAAGGTGACTTGCCCGAGGTCACACATCTAGTAGGTATCTGAGGTAGATTTCAAACTCAGGTGTTTCTGACTCCACCTTAGTGCCTCTGACAGCTCAGTAGATCACTCAATCAACCAATCAAAGACATAAGCTGGGTATGAACACTGTACTTAATCAAGTTGGGAAGGAAGAAGTACTTCAAACCTTTGGATGAAATCAGATGACAAAAAGTTTTAAGATTGCCTGGAAGAATTAATTGCATGTGAGCCTGTGCATAATCAGAGAAGGTGATTCCTTTAATAGCTAAGCTCAGGGGAGTGCTTTAAGGAGTCAGACCCTTGTAGTCCTAACCAGAGGGCAGCAAGGCGGAAGAGGGGAGAATGAATCCAACAAATTTGTCCCCCTCCAACTTTCCCACCATTGACTTTGTCTCCAGAGAGGTTGGACCAATAACAAACAATGCATCTAGTTGTGATCTGAGAGAAGTCAAAATAAACGTTCCGAGGAAAGGCAACTTTAGAGAACCAGGCATATTCAGGGTGGAAAAAAAAACACTTCAGTTTCAGGACTTGACAAGGACCAGGAACCGCAGGGTCCACAGAGAGCTATACACAAATCTCAGAAGAATTGTAGAAGGACTCCAGGAAGGGAGAACAGGATTTTCTGTCCAGCGGGAACTGTAAGTTACCTTTTGCCCTATGTACTCTCTAAGTTTGAACCCACTTTCCCCTGAATTCTGTACGTTTGTGGGAGAGTATATCTAAAGTTTGTTTGGTTTTTTTGTTTTGTTTTGTGTTTTGATGAGGGGGAGCTATGTTTATACCAATTCTTTTTTTATATATCACTCAAGTAGATATCCCTATTTAAAAGCTAGTTAACTCTGAGTGCTTAACTGATATCAGCTGGATAATCACTGGGGAGTAAACCAATGGGGATTTGGGATCAACAAGGTCAGAATCAGGTCCTTTCACCTCCTCAGGGTAACTTCTTGATTCCCAAAGTGAAAGAGAGTCAGTCACTCTCAGGAGACCCAATCTGCCAGGGTGAGGGCTTGTTAAAAAACACCCAGTGTTCTTTATGGAAAAAAAAATGAAACATTCCCTGCCTTTAAAGAATTTATATTCTGTTGGGGGAAATACAATAGGTGTACAGATAAGTGAATATGAAGGAAAAGGATGTGGACTTGTGATATCATTTTTATATGGAATTAACTCCTGGTGAGGAACTTCCTCTGTCAGTGAAAATCAGCACCTTCTATGCATTTTACCTTCTTAGAAAGCTGCCTGGAAAAGTGACTTGCCCTTATCAAACTGCCTACCATCTTCAGAAGAGGGGAGAGGAGGGAGAGAGGGAGAAAAATTTGTAACTCAAACTCTTGTAAAAATAAATGCTAAAAAAATTTCTTGACATGTAACTGGTGAAAAAAATAAAATACTATAAAAAAGAGAAAAAAAAAGAGAAAGTAACTTACCAGGGTAGCTAGGTGGCACAGTAAATAGTGTATCAGCCATGGAGTTAGGAGGACCTGAGTTCAAATGTGGCCTCAGACAGTTACTAGCTGTGTGACCCTGGGCAAGTCAGGGTCACTTAAGCCAGATTGCCTCCCCCCCAAAAAAATACCCCCAAATAAATAAGAAAGTGACTTGCCCAGAATCAAATAAAAGAATTTGGGGGTTTAGGAAATAGGTCAGAAAAGACCAAGCCTTGTGATGGAGGCGAAATCTAATCTGTTTCTAGAGAAGAGTGAGATATTCCAAAAAGTGGAAGGGAGGAGGGTGGTTACCTTCCCAAACAGAATGTATCTTTGAGGCCAGGAACTTTTCATCTTTTAACCCCTAGAGCCTAGCTTTTTTTCATCTCAACTTTTAGTCCCAATTGGCATAAAAAGTTCCCTGTGAAGGAAGTCCTTCTAGGAAAGTATATTGGCAATTGTTTTGGGGACTTATTGCTATAGAAAATTATTTGCTCAGGGTTATAGAACCAGTGTACGTCAGAAACAGGATATGAACAGGGAAAGTCCTGACTCTTAGGCCTACTCTTTATCCATAGCCCCAGGCTGAGTCTCTGCCGCATTCATAGTAGGTCTTTCATCAATGTTTGTTGAATTAAATTTATAACACATGTAACACCCATTTGGACATAGCAAGAAGGATGTCTTGTTGCCTGCTTAAGTATATTCTTGCTGTACTCAGAATGTCAAACCCAAAACATCACCAGGTTTGCCCAGACCCCCATCTTAACTTCTCTTAAGTCATCGCGTTGCTGGGTAATGAATGGCGTGATTCTGCTGTTCTTCAGTAATAGGAACAAACTAATTTCTAATTGGAAGGCAAGGGAAAAGACCACCCGTTCTTTGTAATCAGGGGACCCTTAAAACCTACTAGGAAGATATATTTGAATTTTTGAAAATGGTATATTTAAGTGTTATCCTCTGCATTTCAATCAGGATTTATTTTGTGCTAATAAGCAGATTTTCTCAGTGACAGAATGCTCGATAGTTTGTCATAAAGAAGAATTCACTCTTTTAGTTTCATTGCGTTGGCGGCTACCATGAGCTCATAAATTCTAACACAGGAAAAAAGTGAGATTATGAATTACCCCATGCAAGTAATGTTGACAGAATTAATACCTTGTGCTAGTGTATAGTGCCACACTCAGAAATTATAGGTGTTAAAGGGATGAAAAGGGCACACTGGTAAAAAGTACAAAAATATTCATAGCAGCTATTTTTGTAGTGGCAAGAACTAGAAACTAAGGGGATACCTATCAGTTGGGGAATGGCTGAACAATATAAACAATCTATGTTGTGTGATTGTAATGGAATACTATTGGTTTGTAAGAAATGGCAAAAGGAAAACAAAACAGGAAGACTTGCAGAATGAAGTAAATACAACCTGGAGAACCATTTATACAATCACAATAGCATCATAGAAACAAATAACTTCGAAAGACCAGTGACCAAATATGATTCTAAAATTAAGAATGCTGCTCACCTTCTCACTCAGTATCCAGAATAAGACAGACATTTTTGTATATGGCCAATGCGGGAATTTGTTTTGGTTAATTATATATATTTGTTACAAAGGTTTTGTTTTTCTTTTTCCTTCTTTTAAATGAGATGGGAGGGGGTGGGGAGAGAATATTTTCACAGTAATTAAAATTAAATTTAAAAGCATATATAGCTATGAAGTTAAATGTGGAGGTCAGGAGTATGTAGTGTAAAATGTATAGAAATGTTTAGGGTAAATTCAATTTTATTTTACCTGAATTAATCTGACCTTGTTTAATCGTTTTGAGTCATGTCCAACTCTGTGAGCCCATTTGGGGGTTTTCTTGGCAAAGATACTGGAGTCGTTTTCCATTTCTTTCTCTAGCTCATTTTATAGATGAGGAAATGGAGGCAAACAGGGTTAAGTGACTTGCCCAGGATCACACAGCCAGTAAGTGTCTGAGGCCAAATTTGAACTCAGATCTTCCTGACTCCATGCCCAGCACTCTATCCACAGTGCCGCCTCACTATCTAGAAATCCCTAATCAGTAAATTGGAATGCCAGGTCAGGAGATGGCAGGCCAGGAAAGATGTGTTGCAATGTAGAAAGCCATATGTTACTGGGCTTTACTAGTGGATTTTGAAATCTTACCTGGTACATCTCCAAGCTACTTGTCATCACCATAACTCATTCTCCTCCATATGCCAGGATTTCCAGTGGGAAGGGTAGCCCATAACTCATAAACAGCCCAAATGTCCTATCTTTCTCTCAGGGACTTGACTCACAGTTGTTCCTGGTGACTTAAAGACTTTGGAAATATTTTTAAAAATTGCTTCTTCATCACTTCTCATCTGGGTTAGTTTGTTTATTAAACACATCATAATTCTTTTTTAATCACCAAACATTTATTCAGTGTTCACTAGAAACAAAGCTCTATGCTGAAATCATATTTGTAAAAAAGGGTCATAGGATCACAGAATTTAGAGCTGGAAAGGACCTTAGAAACCATCTAGTCTAAACCTATCATTTCTTTAAAAGTTTTCCGGATGTTTTCTGTTTTTGCATTATAGTAATTTCTGAGGATTACTCCTCCCCCTTCCAAGTGAGCCTTCTCTTGTAAGAAAAAAAGAAAACATTTAAGCAAAATGAACTCTAGTGCTTCCCTCTCACCTCCAAAATCAAATACAAAACCCTCAGTTTGGCTCAAAAGCGGGTGGTTATTTTTGCCTTTCTCTGTATCATTAGTGATTAGCACAGTATCTGGCACATAGTAGATACTCAGTAAATTCTAATTGACCCACCGAGCAGACAATGGTCATGTCTGATAGCATAGACAGCATTTCCTACTCATAGGTCCTTACCTCGCTACTAAAAGTTCAGAAATACATTTTTCTATCCCTTCTCAGAGGTCAGACTTGGGCATTATAAGTACACAAGGTCTGTCCTACGATTCTTTCAATTTATTTTATGGTCGCTGCATATTTTGTTTGACTTACTTTTACTGTGCATCAATTCTTAAAACTCATTCCATATTTTGCTGAATTTCTCATGTTGTATTCCAGAATAGTTGGACCAATGTAGTACTCTACCAATATGATATTAGTGTGACTGTCTCTCTCAGTCTTTCCAACACTGAGAATTTCTATTGTAATCTCAGTGAATTTGTTTTACTATGAAGTAAGACCTCATAGTTTAATGTTGCAATTTTCTTATTATTTGTGATTTTGTGTAGTCTTTTCAATTTTTCTGAGGACTGTTTATAGTATTGATTATTTTTCTATTGAGGAATGGCTCTTTATCTTATATATTTGTGATATTTCCATGTATATTTCCATATATATCTTGGATAGACTTTTTTCAGGGATACTTGATATAAAGTATTTTTCCCCAAATAGGAGGTTTGCTTCCTATTTTAACTGCATTGATTTTGTTCATGCATATGCTTTTCCATTTCATACAGCTGAAATCATCTATTTTACCCCTCATTTGGTTAAGAATTCTACTTCTTTTCGTAGTTGTGAAAGGTACCGTACCTTTTAACTTTTCTCTATTTTTAAAAAAAATGATGTAACTTTTATATTTAGGTAACATATCCATTAGGAACTTACGGTGAAGGGTATAAAATACTGTTACAAAACAACTTTTTATGAAAGTGCGTTCAAATATTCCCAAGTGTTCTTGCCAAACAGAGAGGTCTTCCCCAAATAGTTTATGTTCTTCGGTCTGTCAAGCACTAGACTACTGGGTTTGATTGTTTTCTGTTTTCTGCTAATTTGACCTGTCTTAGGCTTACTCTTCTATTTTTTAACCCATAGTAATTCATTTTTATGATTACTTTTTAATAATACAATGTGAATTCTGGATGTACCCTTTCGTCTCTTTTTTTTTTATGATCTTCCTTGAGATGCTAGAGATACTGTTCATCAAAATAAATGTGACTATTATATCTGTGTCTATAAGGTAACATTTTGCTAGTCTGATTAATATTGCACAGAGTTTGTTAATATAAATAGTAGCATCATTTTTCTTATATTTGGCTCAACTGTTAATGATAAGTATCCTTCTAATTACTTATTTGTGGTTTCTTTTTTTTCTGCAAAAAAAATGATTTTATAATTTTATTTATGTAGGTCTTAAGTATCACTAGTAGGCTGACTCCGGGATATTATATGTATTTTACAGTTATTTTGGAAGGAATTTCTCCTCTCATTTCCTCCTGGGTTTTGTTATTGCAACATAGAAATCCTGGTGATTTTTGTGTATTTATTTTGTATAATGCTACATGAATGAAGCTGTCAATTTCTTCACTCAATTTCTTTGCTGATTTTCTGGAATATCTGATCAATCTATTGTGTTATCGATAAATAGGCATGATCTAATTTCCTTTTTACCAATGGACATATCTTTAATTTCTTTTTCTTATCTTATTGCTATCGCTGTGATTTTCTACAACAAAGGCAAATCACAGTGTAGAGAAGGAGCAATCCTCACTTTACCTTTGTGTTTCTTAGAAAAGCTATTAGTGTTTCTCCATTGCAAATAATATGAGAGACTTTTTATCATATTAAAGCTGCCTTTGTTTAAATGTTTTCAGCATAAACAAGTGCTGCATTTTGTCAAAGGCTTTTTTTAATCTGTTGAAATAATCACGTGATTTGAGTTATTTCTGTTTTTAATGTGGTTAATTATATTGTTTTACTAACGTTGGAATATCTTTGTATTTCTGGTATTCAACTTAGTCGTTATTTATCATTCTTTGGATATGTTGCTGTGACCTTTTTGCTAGGATTGTCTTAAAAACTATTTCATCAACATTCATTAGTAGTACTGGTCTATAGTTCTCTTTATTGTCTTTATCCCTCCATTGTTTAGATTTAGGGACATAATCCCGTGAGAGAAGTTTGGCGGAATGCATTCTTCTCAGTCTTTGTGAATAAATTGTAAAGTATAGGCATTAAATGCTCTTTAAATATTTGAAGGAATTAATCTGTAAGTCCTTATGAACCAAAGGTCTCCTCTGCTTCCCTTGGTAGTTATTTTATGGTTTATTTCATTTCTCATTCTAATATTGGGTCATTTAAAATCTCTGTTCATTATTTGCTCATTTGAGCATTTTCTTGGGCAATCATTCATTGGCTTTCAATTGTCTCTTTTTCTGGCATATAAATATTTTTAATAGGTACTGATAATTATGTTAATATCCTCTCTGCTGGAAATTCACCTTGTTAGTTTTTTTAACTTTAATAATTTGAATCTCCATTCTCTTTTTTATTTTGTTAGTTAAAGGTTATTTTTTAGTGCTTTCAAAATATCAGCTTTTAGTTTTGATTATTATTGTTATTTTTTGTTTTCCATTTTATCTACTTTCCCTCCAATTTCCAAGATTTATTCTTTTGTATTTATTCTATTTTTTTTCTTTTTTTTGAGGGGGGAAGGCAGGGCAATTGGGGTTAAGTGACTTGCCCAAGGTCACACAGCTAGTATATGTGTCAAGTGTCTAGAGGCCGCATTTGAACTCAGGTCCTCCTGACACCAGGCTAGTGCTCTACTCACTGTGCCACCTAGCTGCCCCTTTTGTACTTATTCTAAATTTGTTAATTCTTCAGTTTTCAAAAACAGATTGCTTAATTCATTAAGAAACTCTCATATTCTACTTTGTTAATGTTTATATTCAAAGAAATGTTTTTTTTTTAATCTGAGGACTAATTTATCTGTATCTCCCAATATTTGGTATATTGTCGTATCACTAGTGTTCTCTTTTATACAGTTAATTGTTAATCATTTCTTGCATTTGTTGTTTGACCTATTTGTTTAGAATTATTCCTTTTACTTGTATACCTACACTGGTTACTATTCCTATTTAGTTATGGTATATAAATAATGTGTCTAATATTTTTGCTTTTTTACATTTATCTGTCAAGCATCTGTACCTTAACATATGTCCTATTTTTTCAACAGTATCATATGCTGTTGAAAAATATGTAAGCTCTTTAATGGTCCCATTTAGAATCTTCCATGTCTTTCAAATCTAATTTCTTCAACAGTAAAGGTTTATATCTTCCTTTTTATCTATCTATTATATTTATCCAATACTAATAGAGGAACATCAGAGTCTTGTACAATTATATTACTATTTATAACTTTTTGCAATTCAGTTGATTTCTTTCTTTTTGAATATAGATCTATGGAATTTTGCTAATATAGCTTTAGTAATGATATTGTTTCATTGTTTATAGTAACTTGAAGAATAATGTAACTTCTCTGCCTTCCTTGTCAACGTGAATTATTTATTTTTCCTTTGTCTAATAGCATGATTGCAAATCTGCCTTTTAAAAAATTGTTCTGACCTAGTAACTTTGGTTCCAGACTTTCATTTTCTTTCTGTATGAGTTTTATTTTTACATGCAATTTTTTTGTGTAGCATATTATTGAGAGTTTCTTATTCATTCTTCTATTTTCTTTTCTTATATTTTGTTGTTTAATTCATTTATACTTAGGTTTACAATTGTTAGGATTGTGTTTTCCCTATTTTATTTTGTGTTGATTTTCATTGCCTTCCCGTGGGTAGCTAGGTACAGTGAAGCTAGGTACAGAGCACTGGACTTGGAGTCAGGAAGACCTGAATTCAAATGTGGCCCCAGACACTTGCTAGCTGTGTGATCCTGGGCAAATCATTTATCCTCTGTTTGCCTTAATTTCCTCAATTGTAAAATGGGGATGATAACACTTATCTGACAGGATTATCGTGAGGATCAAATGAGATTAATATTTGTAAAAAGCACTTAGTATGGTGCCTGGTACATAGTAGGTGCTATATAAATGGGTATTCCCTTCCCCTCCCTTTTGAGTCAGCTCTTTGATTCTGTGTTTAGTTTTCCTTAAAATAATTTGATGCTTGTCTATTCCCAAATGCTCTTGTGACTTCCCCTGTTTTCCTCCCTGTGCCAAGTTCCTTGAGTTTTCTTACATTGTTTATTTATCTTTCTGTTCATGTGTTTATCCTCTCCCCCTTTTGGCTCATTCCTTCCCTACCCAGAGAAGCGAGTAGCTCAAAATCATCCCTACCCTTTCTGACATCCTACCTCATAGTCACATCCTTTTATGGTACCCTTTTCCAAAGTTTTCATTTGCACATTCCGCCTTTATTCTCATAATGTCTGCCATGAGAAATAGAGCCTTGAAGTACTGAAAAATTTGGGTTTGCCCTTCTATTCCAATTTTTTATTAGTGAATTTGTAGATCTCTTTTCATTTCTCCCTTCTTGTTTATTTATCTACTCATTCCCTTATTTTATTTGTTTTAGGTACTTTTTCTTCAGTGAAACTCCAAGAAATATATGTTCATAAAGAAAGCAATAAAATGTTATGGGAGTCAGTTTTGGAATCTGTTTCAGGAGACTGAGATGGACCTGTCCCCTGCCTTTACCTGATGGCTTACCCCTTATAAGGTCATATTCTCCTCTCAGAAGATATATTCAATTTCTCGATCTATTTTTCCAATATTGTCCTTGAAGGAAGTAACCTTAGGGACCCAAATGTCTCCTCCCCTGGGCTGAAAAGCTTCCTGGGACCATCTGTTCCAAGTCTCTGCAAAGAGAAGGTGTTCCCTTATTGTGCCCATTAACCTCAGACAAAACTCATTACAAGGCCACTAATTTTCATCATAACCATATACACCTACCCTTCCCCAAATGTTTTGACCAACAACTTCTGACAACTCTTTCATTTCCCCCTTCTAAAGAGAAATCTGCTTTCCATTCTCCCCATCCCACTTCCTCTATTCCAGTTCTACCACAGCTCTTAGCTTACTTCCCTATAACAACACCCCTGCTTCCCCACACTGATTGAGATATTCCGGATGGCATGAGAATGCATTTTCAGCTTCCTTCTCCTTCCTCTTCGTTCACGTTGAGTTACCTTTCTTAATATTATCCGTCACCCACCACCACCACCCACAATATGTTGATTTACTTAAAAGGGACATAGAATTTAGTCCGTGGAATATTAATTCAGCAATTCCTCCTTCTCTTCTCCTGTCACTTTACAATTCAACACTCTACTTTTACTGATGAAGGAACTGACACCCAAAGAATTTAAATGACTTTCACAATGGCACAGAACCAAGATTCACAATATCATAGAATTTAGACCTAGAAGGGACCTTAGAGATGATCTAAGTCATCATAATTTTATACATCAGTAAACTGAGGCCAGAGTGTCACACTCATTATAAAGGTGATAAATTGCAGAATCAAGATTCAAACTAGGGTCCTCTGGCTCCCAATTCAGTGTTCCCTTCAATATACTATGCTGACTTGGACCACCAAGTCAAGTTTGTTAGAAAGCATGAAATATGTGATTTGTTCTATTTTTTTTTAGAATAGGAGTTATTATTATGGAAAGATTTCCACTATCAATCCTCATAGTTTCTTTAATGCAAAAGATAGGGAAATTGTACCGATCAACAGCTTCAGACAATTATGTCAGTGAAGTCATCTTCTTTTCCTCCAAATTAGCATTTGAGATGATCATGCTGGGGGAAAATAATAACCACATGTCCCAGCTGGTTCAGAAATTCTCCACCTGCCCAGTGGAGTCTAAACCTCATGGTGTCTCCGAGTCCTTTCTAGCTATATGATTCAACTAATCACATACAATGATGCTCTCAGTAGAGCACTTGAATTTTGTGAAGAGTACTAATTCAAATTCAGTAATAATCAGTAAATTAGAAGAGCTCTTTTTCCTCTTGGTGTTCTTATTTCAGATCGTGATGGCTATGGATTGCACAATCATGAAATAAGAAAATTTTTGTTACTCTTTTGGGATCATGATCCTTATCATTAAAGTAAAGGATTTAATAAAGATAGAATGGCCAACTAGTCTCTCAACTGGTAAAAGTTTTGCTATCAACTTGAGATTTTTTTTCCATTATGATGATGGCTTTCAATCCAGTTCATAAACATGATTTTTAAAAACAGGCTATTACATTAACATAGCTGTATTCCATGATAAAAATTATCCAGAAGATCATTTCCCCTGAAAATATAGTGATCTTTTACCTCTTACTGTGTAGGCCTGTATTGAATTTTGTAGTGTTTCCTAATTACTCTTCAAAAGTGCAACTTCCAAGGAAGATATTTACTAGGTGACCAATTTTGTTTAAAAAACATTTTAAAATGCTGCCTTTCAAATACAGATACTCCATATGAGTTTATTATTTTCTTCCTTGTAAATAGCTCCTCACTCTTCTAATTACATTTCTAACTTGTATTTGTTGTTTTTAAGATGTAAAATTACTCTATTCATTGCTACTTCACTAATTATAGATTAATAATATAAGAAATAGACTTCTGTGGCCATCTTTACCTAATGTTATAATTGTAGCTTAATATAGAGACACAGAAAAATCACAGATTATATGACCCCATGTCAATTTCCTTGTTCAGTCATGCTGATGACATTAATCATCTTTAAAAGTCTAGAATCCATTTACTGAGCTACTAATTTCATATTCATAGGTAGGCCAACCATATGTCTTGAATTTTGCAAGACGGTCCTAATTTCAAGAAAGCTGAGGCTTTGCAAAAGAAATATCCTTTGTCAAATCTTATGTCCTGATTTTTGGTTTAGAAAATTCATAGGTACTCTGATTATTAATATTAAAAAGCTAAAACAAAACAAACCTCCCAAAATCCAGTAAAACATCCTAATCATTCCCAAAACAAACACAATGCAAACCAGTGCAAACCAGCCTTTCTCAAGAGGCTGAATTAAATTTAAAATTTGCCTCTTGGCTAAGTTGCTCATTGAGACTTTTGTCCCAAGATCTGAGGTCTCTCTTCATGGTCTTTCCCCCTCTCCCAACTGTTTGTTCTGACCCCAGGCACCAAAATGGTTGGTAACCGCTCTGCTTATATCCATATCAAAATGACTACATTTTCCAGTCAGAAATGGTCCTTAAAAATATATTTAATTTTCACTGATATGCTTGGATTTCACTTACCTTTCTTTTCAAATGGACCTAGTTCCAGTCAACATAGTCATATATACCTCTGATATTGGCATAATACCGTCTGATTTGCTTTTACGAAAGTGTAAATGAAGCCATGCTTGCTAAGTTTTCTAATTGTTCTTTCCTTCTACTGACAGCTTTTATGTGGCCTTTTCAGCTCTACCTTATGTCTATGATTGAACTGGCCTCCTCACACCACCCACCTACTGGGAATGAAAGATGGGCTTAACTTGTTGCCTACTTTATTTACAGATTTGCCATAGTGCAGTACTATATCTATATCTATTATTACTGATAATCACATTTGAGATAAATATGCAAAACACTGAACGCATTTTCAGGCACACCGATTCAGGGTCTTTTTAAAAAAATCTTTTTGCTTACTTTTGAGCTTGGTAAAGGAAGGATCATAAGATCAGGGGGGAAAAGGGATCCTGGAAAGGGGAAGATAGGAAACAGGGTAATAGGACAGAAACAATATTATAAAGGAGCAAATGAAAGCATGTGATGAGTAAGATTAGAGAGGGAATATTGTGAGGGAAGGCAGGGAGTGGCAGGGGGTCATGTTAAAGAGTGATGCTTTCCCATTCAGCCTTTTTATATGATTTCCTCTTGAGATAATGCCAGTACTTGAGAGAGAAAAGCAGTCATATAGAAAGCAGACTGAATAAGGTTTGAATGAAAAGGCTACAAGTTTGGGGAATCCTAGGATCATAAGTTAGAAGAGTCTGTCCAACTCCTTCACTTTACGAAGAAGGTAACTGGACTCCAGAGAGGTTGTGTGTGTACACGCACACACACACACACACGTATATGTACATATGTATATGTGTATATTATATATGTATGTATATGTATGTATCTATATGTATATTATATATGTGTATATAGATATAGATATGTAACAGTTGGTAAGTGTCTAAAGCAGGATTTGAACTTAGGTCTTCCTGACTCCAAGTCTTACAGTCAACTTGCTATACCATGCTGCTTTGGCTTACTCTGACACTTGGGTCCCTTGTGACCCAATCCTCGATGGATTTTATATCTTTTTACTGTTACTGTTCACCCTCACCATGCAGTTAAACACAAGAGATGCTTTTATAATTTAACATCTACCACATCGCCTGTCTCTTTTCTGCTGTTCATCCCTGCCTTCAAATTTCTTCCTAATCTGGCCCCACTTTATCTGTGCTGCATCATCTCCTTCTGTTGCCCCATCCATAACCCCTCCTCTAGCTTTTTCTCTAGCCCTAAAATTAAGTCATTCCTTAATTAAGTGAATTAAGTTATGCTTGTATCTCCCTCAGGGCCTTCCAAGGTTAGTGGTTTTAGAATTAGGAGAGACCTTAGGAGCAGCCAGCTAGTCGTGCTGCCTCCTTTTTAACAGGTGATCCCTTTTTCTTCCTTCTTCTCCCCTAAACTCCAAGTCCAGTCCATCTTTCAAAGCTGGTCTTCCTCTGTAAAGCCTTTCCTGCTGACTGTTGTTGGAGGCATGGATCTTCATCCCCACCATTTAACACACAATGGGCATTTAATAAATGCACGTTGACTCATCTTCACTCCTCTTTCTTCGCTATCAGGATTGAACTTTTAAAGGTCCATATTCATTATATTGTCCATACCTCATTCTTTCCTCTTTCTGATTAGAACTTGAATGTATTATCTATATAGGTAGGTCCTGATTAGGGTGGATAATGACTACATTAAAGTTGTGGTATTATTCGAATTCAAACTGTATGCTTCCATTGTGCTGAAACCAATTACCACGATTGAGATAACTTCAAATTGTACAAATTCAGATACATGCATCTGCTTCAGGGGATTCGTTATTCATACTAATAGGGAACTAGCTGTACATAGATCTTGGCATTTGTTTGTGTTGATTTTGACATTTGATTATATATAGTTTTAATTGATGTTTTCCCATTTCGTGTGTATACATGTCATATCCTAACAGTACTGTGCTCAGGAGGGCAGTAATCAGTTATATTCTGCTTTTTTATTCCCACAGTGCTTTTCATGGAGTTAGGCACATATGGTAGTTCCTGGATAAATAAATACTTGTTGAAATGAATTGCTGATGCACTTTTAAGATGACATTTAATGGGACAAGATGATTTAGAGTTAGAAGCCTTATATAACCTACAGGCATCAGGGCTCTTTATTTCCTGTAAAATAAAATATGGAATCCTTAGCCCGGCATTTAAATGCCTCCACATGCACCTTTCCAGCCTGATTCCAGATTACTCCCCATCATTCACTCTGTGTTCTAGCCAAACTGGTCAGGAAGACCTGGGCTCATGTCCTGCCTCTGACATGTAATTGGCTTATGTGACCATGGTTGGATAAGTCATTTAATCTTTCTTTGTTCAAGGCAACTCTCTAAGATGATAAGTTTCAAAAGAGCTGTTGATCCACATGGGTGGATAGAGTTCCTACCTGGGGAGTTCCACAAATAAATGAAGTCACAGGGAAGTCACATATATACATTAGATTAGAGAATATACATATATATTCTAATCTAATGGTAACTATGGCGATCTGTTCTTTTAACCATGGCCACACCCTAGTACATCTGCAAGACACTAGAGGAGCTATCAGAAGAGATACAGAGATAAATGAGAAATAGTTCTTGCCCTCATGGGATGAATAAAGGAATATTTGAATCACAAGTTGAAAGATGGATAGTATTTCAATAGACAGAAAAAGAACAGGGCTGGGAGCCCAGGAAGGTTCTCAGGAACTTGGACTAGAGCTTGGACACAGAAACTGGAATTTCCAGGTCTTCTTCAAGGAACCACTAATAAGCTGTTCAGTTTGGCCATGTCATAAAATATATGGGACTGGGCTTGTGGCATTGGGGAAAGAGGAGAGATATTGTGGTGTTCCTGTGGGATCTGGATTGGTGGGTAGACTGAAGGAGAAAGAAGGAGTCCTGAAGCAGATATCCCCTAATTCCTCATCCTCTTAGAGACCGGATGGGTTAGGAGAGCTGTTTGGATTAATTGGTTCAATAATACTTATTGAGCTCCTACCGTATGTAAAGTACAGCGCTAGGATTATATATGGAACATTGAGTCTTCTCACCCTATCTTTCTTTAATTAATCTATTAATTAATCAATTGACAAGCCAGACCAGCCCTAGCTGTCAGTATATTCTTTGTGTGAGCATGCAGTCGAGGAGCAGAGATCTGCATTCCCCTTCTCAATCTCTTTTAGAGTCCCTCATGCACAAAATCCCCTTTTAACATGTGATTCATATGTGCTTTCAGTGCCAAGGATCATCTACATACAGAAACAGACTGGTGTGCTTAATGGTTTGATTAATCCATTATCATGTGCTGTCAAATGTACTGGAGTGTGACCATAGTTAAAAGAATTGATTGCTGTAGTTAGGATTAGATTAGGGTATATATTTATGGCCTTAGGGATGTGGACCTTTCTTTAGTTTCCATTTGTCATGCCTTTGGGTAGATAATAGTTTGTCCAACTACAATTGCATTCCAGATGGATTCAGGACTAATTTCTTTTTTATTATTCTGGAAAATAATAATGTTGACCTTAGGTTTCTAGGAGTGTTCATCTTAGATACTGATTTCAAACATAAAATGTAGCTCTACCTTGAGCCGAAGTCAGGAATGGGGCAGATTTATTTTTATAATATTCAGAATATTAGTATGTAGGGAGAATAACTCTTCTGGATAAAAATAGGCCACGTTAAAATTCAGTAATCATGGATGGGACTCCTTGTGGTCTCTTGTCAGTTAATATCATATATTTCCCCATTCCATCTATTCCAGTCATTAATCCTCTCCCCCTTAGACCTGTCATAACGCTTTGTGTCATACCTCTCTCATGGGCTTATCATCTTATATGGAGCATCATGGTTGCAGCTTTGATGTGGCAGGGGACTATCTATAGTCACATGGCTAATAAGTGTCTAAGGTAGTTTTTGATCTTTGGACTCCAGACTCCCAAGTTCCGTGTTTTAGCTGCCATCCCACCATATTTTCTCAAAAGCATTATCCACCCACTCCCCTTTGGCAGGGAGGGGAAGGGGGCTTTTGGAATGATTTACCTTTCATTTTTGAATCAGATTGGTTAAAATGATCTCTATTGACCTTAAAATATATCCCTGGGGTGGGGTGGGGTGGGGTGGGGAAGAAAGAGAGAAGAGAGAGAACAAGAACTTAAACATAAAATAAAATTGAATAATAAAAAAAAATACATCCCTGGAAAAACATCAGAGAAAGCTTCCCAGAATGTCGTGCAGTGGTTTAGCTGGCAATTGACATTAGAGTCAGGATAAATGTGTTTCTATGCTGTTTCTGTTCTTTTTCCTTTTCATCCTCCTAGTATAAAGGCCTATTAAAGCCTATACATAGGGTTGTGTAAAAGAAAAGCGCTGTAAACAAATATGAAGTGGTGTACAGTGCTGAGTAAATAGTCAGTGTGCAATAAACACTTTGTCATTAAGTGTTTCTCCGTCTGACCTAGACCTTTGCCCCATATAATCCCTCAAGAGGTGAATTCAGGTTGTATTATTATCTCATCAACATGGGCCTTTGATTCCAGTACCTTTAGTTTCTTTAGGAGCAGTAAGACATAATGGACTCAATACTAGACTTAGAGTCAGAAAAATCTGGGTTCAAATCTTGCCTCTGACATTTTCTAGCTTCTCTACCTGGGGAAAAATCACTCCATTGCAAAGTGTCCTAGGGAAATCCCTAAAAGTTATCTGCAAAGTCTAAGATGGTTTGAGGTCCATATTGGTAGAGGGAGTTACTGTTCCTCCACCTGAAGAAATAACAGATTTTGCTCCCTGCTCGGCATTCAGCAAATCCCTTAGCCTCCCTGGGGCTTACATTCCCCAGCTATAAAATGAGGGGAACTAAGTTCTTGTCCAGTTCTAAATCTATGAACCTATGATCTTTCTCATATTTGTATAATAATTCCCTTGAGTTTGTAAACCGTGCCCTAGTAAATGAAAGACCTGAGCCTGGCGATTATAGTTCTCTGTGTCATCAAAGAGTTCACTAAGTCACAGTGCGGTCTACAGAAAAGAGCTCCAAACAAGGCGTGTTTGCAGTTAGCAGTTAGCAGCTCCGATGCTAACATGCTAAAGGAAAAGAAGAGAATGAATCTGAAGGGCTGTTCTGGCTCTAAAATCCTGTGATCACACGTTTTCATCATTTTAGTACAGTCAGTTCTATGTGCACAGCACATCCACAGTCTGTGATTTTGTGGGTTTGGGAATTTCCTCCACCAATGTAGGATGAAATAAAGAAGCATTTACTTATTAGCATTCCCAGGTGCCAGACACTGTGCTAAGATCTGGGGATACCAAGGTAGGCAAAAACAGTCTTGGTCACAAAGAGCAAAGAACCAGCCCAGTTATTGGCGAAAGGGCACAATTGGAAAGCAGGATACACAGCAACAATGATGCTGCCAAGTCTGGGTATCCAGAGTATCTTACGTTTCCCTCCTAGGTTTTGAATTGCGGCTCAAAGCCTTTGGTGAAATTGAAAATGTAAATGGGAATTAAGTAGACTAGAGGGATTTGTGGGTACAGCCAGTCTGGTCATTGCATAGTAAAATACTACCACCTAAGAATTCTGAAAGGGCAGCTAGGTGGCGCTGTGAATAGAGCATCAGCCCCGGGGTCAGGGAGGACCCAAGTTCAAATGCAGCCTCAGACACTTGACACTTACTAGCTGTGTGACCTCAGGCAAGTCACTTAACCCCATTGCCTTGCTTCCCCACCTCTAAAAAATAAAAATAATTCTGTTGGCTGATTTTCCTGAATGATAACTCTTAAATATCAAAATCAGATAGACTAGTGGATTTCCCATTTCTTCTTCCAAAACAGGAAAAAAAAAAAAAAACTCAGAGTATGAAATACTTATCTTTACTATTTATTTAAATATATTGAGTGACAAGTGTTTTCTGTAGTTTTCACAATTTTGACAGAAATGAGGACAAGGTGCTGCCTGCTTGCTCATGAAAACATAACATTCTTATTGAGTACCTAACTCATAAATGTATGAAAATGTAATAGCCAAAAGCAATCTATTAGTAATCCTGAATAAGCTTATGTCGGGCCTCTAGATGCTGCTCCTATGGGGGTTATTTGGGAAAAAAGCTGGGAAAGATCTAGGAAGATGAGAAAGTTGTTTTTAAATATTTGGAGGGTTGTCATAGGGAAGAAGGATTACACTTGTTCTGCCTGGCCCTAGAAAGCAGAGCAAGGAGCAATGGGAGGGAGTTCTCAAGAGTTAGATTTGTTTCAATGTTAGGAAAAACTTCTAGCAGTTAGAACCGTCCCAGAGTGGGATAGACCACATGGAGAGGTAGTAGGTTCCTTGCTGTTAGAACCCATAAAGCAAAGGCTTGCATGATCACTTCTTCAGGGTTTTATAGGGGATCCTTGGTCAGGTACAGGTTGGGCTAAATCACTTCTAAGAGCCTCTCCAACTCCCAAAATTTAAAAAGAAAAAAAAGCCCAGATAACTTTAATTTTGAAATGATATAAATTGGCAAAGTTAAATATATTATTATGATTCTTCAGCTAGCTATAATTCTTATAATCTCTGGACAATGTTATTTCAAATTGAGGATATTATTATTTGTCATGTATCGGTTTTCCAATGTAGCTTACGTTACATTCTAGCTGTTCTAACATGAGGATGCAGTTTTCCAGTGTTGGGAATCTTCAAATTGTGTTCCTTGGTTGTTCTTTAACCTAGTTTTACAGCAGGAAGCCATTTTGCTTCGAAATTCCACAATTTTCCAAGTGAGAAATTGAAATCTCTCTCATGTGGTTCAATAATATGCCTTCTGTGCCTACAGGATATAATATCTGAATACTCCAAAGGGTCAATGACATCAACGATCTAGGTCAGGGGTGGGGAACCTGCTGGCTTGAGTACACATGTGGCCCTCTAGGTCCTCAGGTGCAGCTTTTTAACTTAATCCAAACTTCGCAGAACAAATTGACCTAACCCTTAAGAGGATTTGTTCTGTGAATTTTGGGCTGCACTTGAGGACCTAGAGGGCCACATGTGGCCTCAAGGCGGCAGGTTCCCCACTCCTGATCTAGGTATTCCCTTCAGTGATACAGATAACAATTTAGCCATATCTGCACAACCATGGTTGACATTTATTAATGTCTTCCCATTAGTATGCCATAAGTAGTCAGGCCAGTAGCACTTAATTCAGTTTTTACGTTGAATGAATGAGCCTGGAAAGTCACTGGATGGTTATTTATTGAGCACTGAACCTATTTTGGAAGGTATAAAATAAGTAGATGACTTAATCCTTATCCTCATGGAACTTATATTCCAACTGGGGTCATAAGCCATAGAAACAGGAAAATGTGTGATGAGTAAGTGCCAAAGAAGATGTAAGGATTTCCAAGAATTCAGAGAGGTGACAGACCCCTGCAAGCTAGAATGGTTGGGGATAGCTTAATGGAGGAGTCAGAACTTAGAATGAGACTTAAAGAATAGGTAGGATTTATATAGATGGAAACTGAGGTACAACATGGAAGTATGGAGGTAGGAATGAGCAAATTATTTGGAGGAAGCCCATATCTGCCAGCCTAGCTGGATCAGATAGTTTGTCCCAGATAATAGTCTGACATTTGCTTAGAATGTGAGGTTGGAAAGATAGTGTGAAGGAGTTTTAGTCCCAATGAGATGCCATGAAGGACTTGTGAATTAGGAAGTTACTTGACCACTTTTTGTAAAGAAAGATTCATCTGGGAGTGATACATGGATAGAGAGTATTGGGGGTGGAGTAGGGGTGCATAGGGAGACTGGAGTCAGGGACACCAATTAAACCACAATTACTCTAATTCTAGTGTGAGGTAATTGGGCCTGGACCAGGGTGGAGGCCCTGGGAATGGGATGTCAGAGATGGTTGTAAGAAATATCAGAAGGGAAGAATTGCTAAAAATTTGGTGATTAAATGGATATGAAGACAGAGGGGAAAGGGATAGTCAAGTGATTTTGAGCTTTTAAAACTGGATGGCTGGGGAAATGATGTAAAATGTTAGAATTAAGTAATCCAAGAATAAGAGTAAGGTTTGATGTTTGAAGGCAAGGAGGAGACATGAATGAGAAGAGGATGAATTTAATTTTTTGATTTAAAAAATGTGGATTCTGAAGTTGCCCTGGAACATCTAGGTGATAATGGTAGAAATGAAGCTTGGGAGAAAAAAATGTATTATTTGGAAATTATCCTCAGAGATGATAGTTGTGAAATTCTGGTGATAACACTGTCTATCCCTGAAACCTTCAATGGCTGTTGTTAAATGCCAAATCCCTGACCTCTGACTGTCAAAACTTTTTCCGTCCTTCAGGCCCTCACTCAGATATAATCTTTTCCATCAAGCCTTCCCTGAACTCTCCAGCCAAAATTAATCTTCCCCTCATTTGTGTATTTTGTATCCCCTAATATGGAGTTGACCCCATTTTGGCTTGTATTTTGTTATGGCATTATAATATTATTGCATAGGATAATATACTATATTATAGTTCCTGTAAGTATACTATAGCACAGTGCCTGACATACAATAGGCTCTTAATAAGGGCTCTTTTGATTGCTTGATTGACTATAGTTATCAATATACTTAATTACTCCTCCCCCAACCTTGATAGAGAGTAAGCAGAAATCATTTCCTTATTCACTTCATTTTGTTCCCCTCACAGTGCTTTGCACATAGTAGGTGCCAGATAAATACTTATTTTATTGATTTGTATGAACCTGAACTCTTATCCTGTTTGTCAAAGTTTCATAGGCGTTTAAGTAGATGTTTCTAGAGGAAACAAAGCCAGTTTATCTGTTCAGAGCCACCTGCCAAATTTTAGACAATTAACTTCAGTTGCTGTTGAGCTCCCCATCCTTACGGCCAATGCTCCCCTAATCCAGGAGGGGAGGAGTAGGTGTCCTTATGAGAAGACTTTTGAGGCCCCATAGGAAGGATTGCCTGCCAAATATTTCAAATGTTCCGCCAACATGTTCTATCACTTTGTACAAAGTGAATTCCTTTATCTTCTGAGAAGAACAAAAACTCAAAGAAAGAGTCTGTTGAAAATTGGATTTTCTGGAGGAATGTAGTATGGGTTTTTTTGGTATCAGTTAAATTAAGGAATTCACTACACAGGTTGAATCACTAGTTGTTCATATATCGAAGAGGCTGGGTAATATGATGAGAACGTTATCCATTGCTTCCATGTGATCCAAATGACCCGTTATAAACTTTGAGCTCTTTTACTTTGGGGATTTTTAAAATTTTTTTCCAGTGTTGAGGTAAACCTTTCCAGACCTGCAAATTCTAAATCAAATATTTGAGTCTGTATATCTGGAGATGCTAATCTAAAAAGTGGGATAGATTTACCACACTTACCTAAACACCTTACACAATAGAAAAAACTCTGCTTTCTTTCCTTATAATCTTGATATTATAGTTAAACAGTTCAACTTTACTGTATCTTCTACCCTAGATTTACCCTGATCTGAACCCTAACTCTGGATTACTCCTACCATCTACCTTTTCCACTCCTACTCCCATACTACTGAATTGTTACCAGAGTGGGTCCTCCAACCATGATGACCAGGTCAAATACAAATGTATACAATCTAATCTCAGTTGCACCCTCATTGTTATATGGCTTCCTATTTATTTTTCCTTAATTGGTTCTCTATTATATTCCTACAGCATCTGTTCAAAAATCTTCTGTGCTACCTTCAAGCCACTTGAAATGCCTCACCTTCTAATTTGACTAGCATTTATAATATATGAGGGACAGTAATGTAATGTTAATCTAGAAAGATAGATTAGAGATGAATTATGAAGGGCTTTAAATATCAAACTTTAGAATTTAAGTTTAATCTGATAACTGTAGTCAATCAAGCAATCAAAAGAGCCCTTTATTAAGAAGGCTTCTCAACCCCTAATTATCTCTTAATTGTTAAACTCATTTACTAAGTCTTCCCTCTTAGTCTCTCTTCTGTGTTTGATTATATCGATTACCGTATCCTCCTGGAAGATTTCCCTGTTTCCATGGAACTGCTCTCTCATGGTTCTCTTCCTACTTGTCTGACCACTCCTTTTCAGCCCATGAGTGTACCTCAGGGCTCTGTCCTGGACCTTCGCCTCTCCTCTTTTAGGACTCTTTCTCTTCATGATTCCATCAATATCATTGGGCTAATCATCACTACGGAGATGACACCAACTCTGTATACCCAGCCTTTTTCTTGCTTCTGAACTCCAGTCCCACTTCTTCATCAACTGTTACATGTCTCTCCTTGGATGTCCTGATGGCAGATCAAATTCAATATGTGCAAAATAGAACTCATTATCTTTTCCTTTAAAAAAGACCCCTCTAGGGGTGCCCATCAATTAGGAAATGACTGAACAAGATGTGGTATATGATTGCAATGGGATACTATTGTGTAATAAGAAATGGCAAGCAGGGTGCTTTCAGAAAAACCTGAGAAGACTCATGTGAACTGATGTAGAGTGAACAGAACGAGAAGAACATTGTACACAGGAAGAGCAGTATTGTACAATGATCAACTGTGAATGATTTAGCTATTCATTCGAGATAATTCCAAAGGACTCATGATGAAAAATGCTATTCATGTTCAGTGAAAGAACTGATGGAGTCTGAATGTAGATTTTTCACTTTATGTGTAAGTATGTGTGTGTTTTGGTCTTTTTTTCTTTCACTCCATGACTGATATCAAAGTGGATTTTGAATAATTGCTCATGTACAACCTAAATCAGATTGCTTGACATCTCAGGAATGGGGGAAGTGGAGGAAGGGAGAGAGAGAATTTAGAACTCAAAATTTTAAAAAATGATTGTTAAAAATTGTTCTCACATATAATTAGGAAAAAATAAAATATTATTTTAAAAACACACTTCTAACTAACTTCCTATTCCTGTCAAGTGTGTCATCAGTATTCTAGTCATCCAGCTTTTCTGTCTTAAAATTATCCTCAATTCTCTAATCTCCCTTACTTCCTCTTTCCCATATATAATCAATTGCTAAGTCTTATTGATTTCATACTCACATCATTGTTTGTATCCATTTCATTCTCTACATTCATTCACATGGCCACCATTTTGGCTCAGACCTCTTGGTTGCATTATACTTTTAGCTGGTCTCTGCCTTGCCTCCCTCCTTTGTCACCAAGTCAATCTTCTGCTCAAGAAATTTTAGTGGCTTCCTATTGCCTCTAGCATTAAACATAATTTCTAAAGTTTGATGTTTAAAGCCCTTCACACTTCATCTCTAACCTATGTTTCTAAAATAATTTTATATTACTGTCCCTCGTATATCATACATTCTAGTCAAATTAGCCAACTCACCATTCCCCATACATGACATTTCATCTCCCAATTTCATGTGCAATCTGCTTCCCATACCTGGATTGTTCTCCCCTGTCATTTCTTCTTGGAATTCTCACCAACCTTCAAGGCTCAGCTCAAATGTAAGTATCTTCAGTAGCCTTTTCTGATGGTAATGCTGCTCCTCTTTTCCCAAAATTACTTTGTATAAATTGTATGCATTTGTGTGTATGTTTTCTCCCAATACAATATAAGCCCTTGAGAGTATATTTCTTTCATATGTGTGTATGTATGTATTTCCAGTGGCTGGCACAGTGCCTGGCAGTATTTGAATTTAATTGAGAAGTAGGTAGAAGAAGTTTGCTCTCTCTTTTCACTGTCCAATCTGAAGATCATACATGCTAATGTTTTAGAATGATAGTCTTTTGATACCTGAAATACATGCACTTCTGCCTAGCTATATGAAAGACAATAGTTTGCAATGAAAACGGATTTAATTATAGAAATATATTGATGGTATTCTATAGCTCAGGGCAATTTATTGGCAGAGACCATATTTGCCTCCCTAATTTTCCCTGAAGCTGGCAGGGCGGCTTGATACAGAACTTAAAGGTCTATGCTAATATTAGGGGAAAGAAGAGAATGATTTCATTATGTTAGGTGTCCACATAGTCAAAAATGTGCCTGGTAGATTTAGTGAACCTCTTGTCCTCCAAATTCATGCTGTACTAGGATTATGAGTAGTACATGAAGGGAAAATTGCAACTTGCCGATGTTATACACAGTCTTAATTTAGTCATTTGAGATTGAAGAATGTGATTTCAAATGAAAACTAAAAATACTTACCATTTGACCTCATGCAAATGCTGTACTATAAATCACTTGGCAGAGGTGATGAATATGCATATTTTAGATGCATAAGGCAACTTAATATAGCACCTCTGTTCTGCCTAGAAAATTGATCGATAGTACAGTTGGCCCCTCTGTTGTCTTTGCTCATAATGAGACTTTGAAGAGATAGAAGGAATCCTCTATGGTTACTGCTTTCTCTCACACCCACACAAAAATGCTTTGTATTTATTTGTTTAAAGTTTGCATTTACTTATCTGTGTCTGTTTTGTCCCTTCCACTCATATGGCCTAGAATGAGGGCAGTTGTAGGGCAAGGATGTAATCTCATATTTTTCATATTCCCAGTGCCTTGCACATAGTAGATATTTCACTACATTTTACTTGCTAAATGAATTCAAGGAGTATAGGAAAAAGAGATATGGAATAGGAGTCAGGAGTCCTGGGAGTAAATTATACATATGACAGCAGGTGTGTGACCATGGACAGGTAGATTCTGAACCTTAGTTTCTTCATCTGTAAAATAGAGATAATTAATGTTCACACAGGGCTATTGTGAGAACAGTGTTTAACCAAAGTCAAAGCATTATATGAATGAGTTATTATTGTTTTGTTTGGCATGTAACCTTCCCTCTAATTTGCACCTACTAGAATCATGTGAATTCTGCAAAATCTAAATGCTAACTCCTCCATAAAACAGTTCCTGATGTACTCCTGTTTTAGGAGTAAATGGTCCAACTGGCCCTCTGAAAAGAAAAACATCTGTATAACACACTTTTAAGTTTAATCTGCATTATTAACATTTTCTCCATCACTTTCTTAAGTTTTGACAATTAATTAACCAGGCCCTAATTTCTAAAGTTTGCCCATTTCCAAGGCAAAAATGCTCACGCTGAAAAATTAGTCTTCTCTCTAGAGCTATAAGAGGTGGCTCCAGTATAACCTCTCTCCCACCCCTCACCCCCATCTCCCTCTTCACAATTTTTGGAGACTTTCGGAGAATCTGAGATATGGAGGAGAAGTCAAAGCTCATCTAGTTCAAATAATACCGAAAGCAGGAACCCCCTTCTACAATATCTCAGACAAATGAATAGTCATCCATTTTCTACTTGGAGACTTCTATAGAAGGGAATTTCACTCACCAGCAAAATGTCTATTTCACTTGCAAACACCTCCAGTTGTTGAAAGTTTTTCTTTATATTGAGCCTCTGTAACTTCTACCCCCTTGCTCCTACCTAGGTCATGTATGACAAGTCTAATCATTCTTTCATGTGACAGCTTTGGATATAGTTCACCTATTCATATTTTCACAAATTTAGAGCAGGGAGGGAGCTAAGAGATCTAATGCCCTCCTTTACAGATAAGAAAACTGAGGTTGAGAGAAGTTAAAAGACATGCCCAAGTTTATACAGCTGGTAAATAGCAGGTGGTAAATAGTGAAACTGGAATTCAAACCCTGGTCCTTTAACTCCATACTCAGTGTTTCCTTCCACTATAGAGAAGACAACTATCATGTCCCTCTTTTCCAGGCTAGATATTCCTATTTTCTGTAGCCAGTCCCTAAATAAACTCACTATCAAATATTTATTAGGTGCTTACTATGTTCCAGGCACTGTGCTAACAGCTGGAGATACAGAGAAGGGCAAAAATAATAGTTTCTTCCCTCATGGAGCTCACATTGCAATGGAGAAGACATCGTGTATATAAGCAGATACATACAAGATGTGTATATGGATTAGATAGAAGGTGATCTCAAAGGGGAAGGGACATGCAGCTGGGGCAATCTGGAAACTCCCTCTATCCATGCAGAGAAGGAGTTGGTCTGCCATTTATATCGTTAAAGCTTTTGCCTGCAAGGTACCAGAGCCCAGACTTAAATTCAAGGCCAACTCTCTATTACACCACACAACCTCTTCTAGAACTCCATGTCCTACTGTTTAGTCATATGGAACCTGTAACTTCCTGAGAACCCCAGGTTGCTTCATTTCAAGTAATTAAGCCTAGATTATGTAAATTTTGTCTTTGCCTATCTACCTAGGACAATGTCTGCTACACAGTACAAACTTAAAAAAATGTTAAGTACCAATTTTGTGCTAGCCATTGGTATAAAAAGACAAAAACTAAAATAATCCTTACCTGTAAGAATGTTACATTCTATGTACTTTTTAACATGGCCTATTATCTAGCTAGGTATCCTCTCTTGTATCTGTGCAGCTGGTGATTTTTTTTGTTTATTGTTGTTTTTTACCAAGATGGAACTTTATAATGATCTCTATTAGTTCTGCACCTCTCCTATGCAAGTATCATATTTCATTATAGTTATTTTGGTACCTATCTTAACTTCCCTACTATAGTAAAGCTACTGAAGGGCATGGCATGTGTGTCCATGCTATTCACCCTCACCTTTGTATCACCCTATAACCAGCCTCATTCTTTGCACACCTAATTGATGTTTGCTAAATCAAATTGAATTGATAATTGTTTCTGTAAATACATTTGTCGTTCAGTCATGTCCGACTCTGCATGATCCTAATTTGGGTTTTCTCAGCAAAAATACTAAAGTGGTTTGCCATTTCCTTCTCCAGCTCATTTTACAGATGAGGAAACTGAGATAAGCAGTGATAAGTGACTTGTCCAGGGTCACACAGGTAGCAAGTAGATGAGGCCAGATTTGAACTCAGGTTTTCCTGACTCCAACTTAGAGCTCTATGCACTGCACTATGTAGCTGCCCAAATATGACATACTAGATGAATAATGATATGGGTAATTCAATATCTTCTTTCTAGGGTGATCCAAGAAAAGATAAAATGGCTTTAGAGTCATAGAATCAAAATGAACTGTCCTGTCCAGTTCTTCTCATTTTACAGAGAAAGCATGAAGTAGTACAGCAAGGTCCCAATTATTGGGAATAATGAATCCCTGCAGAGTGGTTGTACTATCTGAATTTGCAATGCATATTTACATCAGGATGGAACCAATTACTATATTTTTTACATGATTATAACTTCAAATAGTGCAAATCTGAATAAGTACAACTACTTCGTAGGATTTGCCCTAATTGGGACCTAACTATAAGTGATCAGTCCAGTGTCACCCAAAGACTTAATGACAAAGCTGGGCCTGAAATCTAGATCTCTTGCTTCCCCAGCTATTTCACTTACTTCTAGCATGAGTCTTTGTTTTCATCTAGTACTTTTGTTACCCCATGACCTGCTGAACTCAGAGAACAGGGAGCCATTTCATTAAATGTACGCAACTTCTGGGGAGAGTACAAGAACAATTGGCAACTGATAATGCCATAATCCATCTTATTAAAGGTTAAATGCTCACAGACATTGTCCACTGCTCAGTAGCAATGTACAACAGATTGTCCAGAGTGAGCCCAGACAGATGCTTTCTGCCTGATTTCCCAGGGAGAGTGAGATAGAGAGGGAACCAGGGATGATTCAGCAATTCAACAGCAAAGCAAACGAAAAGGGGGAGAGGGGTTTAAAAAACAGGGAATGGGCAATAAAAAAGGCAGAAGAAACTTGGCTGGATGTATCAGACTCTTTATGAATTTATGGAAAGCTTTCAGAAACAATTTTTGGAATATGAATCCTAGCTCATCATAATATTGTCTCCCCAACACTCCCACCTCTGATACCAGGAGAAATTTCTTCCAAACAAGATTTAGTGACCAGAAAATGGGAATATAGCTATGTAGATACACATGGATGTGACATTAGGAGTGCCTAACTCCAGAAAACATTAAACTGCACTGACAAATTTATTATCCTTGACTTCCTCAGTATGAGGGTGTTGACCTTCATGTTCGGCGAACCATAGCTGCCAACAGCATGATCTGCTTGTGTCGTATCTTCAGCTTGGTTTTGAATTCCTAAGTGGACTTTGGGGAGTTTAAAGTATGTTCTTTTCCAATGTTTCTAATGCCCTAAGTAAGAAGGGGTTTGACGTTGAATTTGCCCTTTTCCTCTTTCCAGTTAATGATAAACACTTCCATGAACTGTACACATTCACTTAAGTAATGCCATCTTCACAGAATTAGAAAATTTCAGAGTCGGAAAAGACCTTAGAGATTGTCTAATCTAACTTTATCACTTTAGAGATGAGGAAGCTGAAGATAATAGGGGTGATGGAACTTGCCCAGAGTCACCCACTTATAAACCTAGGTCTTTTGCCTTTGTATCATATACTCTTCCCTGCATGATTTTCTCTATTGGTTCATCTTATCTTCCATGACTCTAATTCCATGATGCCGTATATGTAATCTTATATTGTCTCTTCTTCCATAATTCCTGATTGTTTTTGGCAATAAAACAAGCTATTATTAGGCTAGAATACCAACTCTCCAGAGTTGAAGTCAGGAAGCACCTCTTGAGTGTTCCATGTTTATGGAAGTAATTATCAATCAATCAATATTTATTAAGCACCTACCATGTGTTAAGCACTGTATTCAGTGCTGGTGATACACAAAGAGGCAAAAGATAGTCTCTGTCTACAAGGAGCTCACACTTTGATTGGAGAGACAGCATGCAAAGAAATACATGCAAAATATATACAGGATAAATAGGGAGTAATTAACAGAGAGAAGGCACTAAAATTAAGAAGGGATGAGGAAGGCTTTTAGTAAAAAAAGGAATTTTAGTCAGGACTTAAGGAAGTTCGACAGGTCAGTAGGTATAGAGGGGGAGGGAGAGAAAGCCAGTCATCCATCCACTAGTCGTTTTATATGCATGTTATATAAATACAAGATAAAATCTTTATCTTTGGCTCCCTTCTGTCTTACATATGTAAAGGAGAGAGTCAGTGTATTCACCACAGTCCATTACTAACATTAACAATTAGTCAATTTGCAGATGATACCACTCTGATGGCAGAAAGTGAAGAATTAAAAACCTGTTGATGAAAGTGAGAAAGGAAAGTATAAAAGCTGGCTTGAAGCTTTACATTAAAGAAAAAAAACCCACTGAGATCTTGCCAACCGGTCCCATCACTTCCTAGAAAATAGAGGGAGAAGAAATGGAAGCAGTATAAGATTTTATATTCTTGGGCTCAACAATCAATGCAGGCGGTGACTGCAGCCATGAAATTACAGGATGCTTGCCCTTTGGAAGGAAAGCTGTGGTAAATCTGGATGGCATACTAAAAAGCAGAAACATTCTTACCTTACTGATAAAGGTCTGTATAGTCAAAGCTATGGTTTTCCCAGTAGTAATGTATGGCTTTGAAATTTGGACCACAAGGAAAGCTGAGAACCACAGAGTCAACTCTATTGAACTGTGGTGCTGGAGAAGACATTTGAGAGTCCCTCAGACAGTAGAGAGATCCAGTAAGTCAATACTTAAAGAAATTAATTCAGACTATTCATTGGAAGGGCCACTACTGAAGATGAAACTTAAATATCATGAGAAGATAAGATTGATTAGAAAAGAGCCCGATGTTGGGAAAGATTGAAGGCAAAAGAAGAAGGGGACAGCAGAGGATATGATGGATAGAGAGGATTGTGGAAGCAACGAACAAGAGCTTGGATGGATTTTGGGAGGTAGTGGAGGATAGAAGGGCCTGGCATGCTACAGTCCACAGGGTCATGAAGAGTCAGACATGACTGAACGACAAGAACAACAAATTTTCTGTGTTTTTATTGACAACAGAGGTGCTTCCAGTTTTCATTACGATGTCTCGTTTAATTGATAGCAACTAACTTGAGTATAGATTCTTCATATCAAAGGGGTATTTTAAAGTGTGGGGACAAAAAAGTAAAGCTTGGAAGATCATTTTAGCAGATTCAACAAAGAATATTCGAATGTGCCAACAGCACTGATTAAAGACTATGGTCAGGAGTTTTAGGACACACACTTGTGTTGACAACAGAAGTGGTCACGTGAACACATTTTAGCAGCAGAGGCTAAATGACAGATTGATGGGGATCACTTGTTACCGTGAGGTCAAATGAGATAGGAAAATGGTGACAGACGTGTTATAATATTGATGTCCAAAGATACCGTATCTAATCTGTTGTCAAGTCCTGTCAATTTTACCTTCGAAACATCTCCTGTATATGCCCCCTTTTCTCCTCTGACACTCTGTAGCAGGCCCTTTATCACCTCATGCCTGGACAACTGCCATAGACTGCTAGTGGGCTGCCTGATTCAAGTTGCTACTTTGGTCCATCCTCCATTCAGCTGACAAAATGATCTTCCCATTGCACAGGTTTGACCATGTGACCCGCCTATCCCAACTCAATCAACTCCAGTTGCTCCCCATCAGTCACCTCCAGGATCAAATATAAAATCCTGTTAGGCTTTTAAAGTCCTTCATAGCCTAGCCTCGCTCCACTTACCTTTGTAGTCTTCTCACATCTTGTACCCCACCTTGTACTTTGTGATCTAATGACACCAGTGTCCCTGTTGTTTCTCATATGAAAAAACTCCTTCCTACTCTGATCATTTTTTTGGAAGGGGGAAGGCAGAGCAATAGGGGTTAAGTGACTTGCCCAAGGTCGCACAGCTAGTAAGTGTGTCAAGTGTCTGAGGCCGGATTTGAACCCAGGTCCTCCTGACTCCAGGGCTTGTGCTCTGCTCACTGTGCCACCTAGCTGTCCCTGTAAATGTTTCTTGGCTGACTAACATTTAGGGGAAAAAATCTAAACTGTACTTCTAAGATAAAACTTACCATGCTATTAGCTATAACTCTGCAAAGGAATCAAAGAGTCATTTTTGGTAGACTGTTCTCTGAGGAAATTGGCCTAGTGTTTGGTTCCAGCTAAAAAGACAAGAAAAACACCTGACATCATTAGGAAGGCTTTTGGAAACAAAACAAAAGCATTATCTTGATGTTGCATAAAACTTGGAAAACTGTGTAGTAAAGTTCTGCTGGTCATACATCAAGGAAGACGTAGCCAATAGAAATGATCCAGAAAGCAACAACTAAAATGTGTTTCCGTATGTGGGGATGATTAAAACAATGAGAGCTCTCAAAATGGAAAAGCCCAAGGCTGAGCAGGCCTATGTTCAGAGCTGATGCTGTCATGAAAGGTCTGGCTTAGTCGGTTATAGAGTTTTCTACCAAATGCTAGCTTCTAAAACTTGGTCTAGATGCTATATGCTTGAAAGTGGACCCATACACAATGAGGCTGTTTTTATAAGAGGGAGTACAAGCTAAAAATTAAAATTGGTTAAAGAATGGTTTAGATAAATTCCTGGATGATCAATCCATATCATGGGAGACAGCTAGGGTGCTGTGAAAAGCAACCAGGCTCTTGAGGTAAATCTTGTCACTGAGGACTACTGCCCGTGTGACCTTAGGCAAGCTATTTAATCCACTTGAATTTAATAAATTAGATGGCCTCTAAAGTCTCTTCCTTCTTTATATCTGTGATCCTATTCTGTTGGACCAGACCTCTCATATTCCTGGTGTAGGGAATTCCCAGTTGAAGAAACACTCTCCACTAATGCAGTTCAACAACTATTCTGCAATTTATATTCTTTGAAAGTTGCCAAGGACCCTGAGAAATTACATCATTTGTACAGGGTCACAAGCTAGTATATATCAAAGGGAAGATTTGAACTCAGGTCTTCCTAACTCCAGACCTGGTACTGTATCCACTGTGCCACCTAGCTCCTCTTCCTTAACTACCTTGTATTTAAGTCTTTTGAATGCTTCTGTGCCTATTCTCTTTGTTTATGTTCTGTGTATATGTTTATTTTATATATACTTGTCTCCCCCATTAGAAATTAGCTTTTTGTGTATGGAGGTTTTTGCATTCTCTGTGTTTGTATCCCAAGCACTTAGTACAATGCCTGATATATAATGGACACTTAATGCATGTCATTAATTGATTAATTGATTTAAATTGGTACATTCTGCCCCTTCAAGAAGTTTGAGAACAACAAGAAGAATTTAGGGGATTATAGATTGTAAGAGGAATTATATTGATTTGAATGATGTAGCTAGGGAAAGAAAATGGTACTCTTCTGAGTATGGCGTGGAGCCTCGTTGGCGTACTCATTTCCAAGTTCGTGGGTCACTTGGCTTCCGTCTAGGAGCTATTTCTCCACCTTGTCCAAAACGTTTCTCCTTCCCCAATGCACATGGTGGAACCTTTGCTATTAAAAGCACACCCCTACTTTAAGAGAAAATACTGTCTTTCCCTGCACATCACCCACTGTACACCAGCTCGTGACTCTTCCTCTGTCAGCCATCTCCCGCTTTCACTCTCACTTGCCCACCCACTCCTCTCAGGATGTCAGTCATTCACCCACCCACTCCTCTCACACTCACCACTCTCACTCCCCCCCAACACTGTCAGCTCTCAGCCCCAAAGCCTCTGCCACCCGCCTTATCCTCTCCCTCAACTCTCCCTCAGCTCCTTCCCACTTTCAGCCATTTGATTTTTGCCATATATTTTTCCTCCTTTGATCTCACACATCTTCACTCTGCCCAACAGCTCTTTGCCCTCTCTTGGTCCTGTCTTCTTTTAAGGGTATTTGTCTTAAAGGCCTCTGTGTCGATGCTCATCAAAACCTCTTAGTGACTCAGCTAAACTATCTCTTTAATTAGCTAGCCCCTGGTGAATCTCATCTTCCTTGGATGGTTCATGTAAAAGAATTGTGTGTGCAGTGGGGCTCAGATGTGGGGCCATTTTATTGCACTTGGCCATAATGGGACCTGTTCTCTTTCCTCAGATACTGTTGCCTTCTAAAGATTCAAAAAGAAAACTTACTTTTCTGCAAAAGGATTTTTTGTTTTGTTTTATTAACAAGTATTAAGATAACCATTTACAGGCGAGAAAGGCTTCTTTACTAGAATTCCATTTAGCTTAACAAGGATTTTTATATTATTTTATATCTACTTTGAAACTTTTACCATGTTTCAGTTTGCTTTTTGTCCTAATATATCCATCCTCTTCTCCCACCCATAAAGCCAATGGCCTTTATAACAAAGAATAAAAGGAAATAGAAAAAGATAGTTTAGCAAAACTAACCAATGCATCAGTCTAATCCAACATGGCATGAAATATCTACATCCATAGACTCCCCTCTGCCCCAGCATTGAAAAGAAAGGAGGGACTCCTGTCTTCTTCTCTAGGGCCAAACCTGGTCATTATAATGACATAGCATTCAGCTTTCTTTCTTTTTTTGTCATTCTTTGCATCATTATCATTGTCCATATTGTTTTCCTTTATTTTTCCTGGGTCTACTTTTTTTCACTATCAATCGGTTCATATTAAAAACTTAACAAAAGAACTTAAAGAGTCTGTTTTAAAATGGGAGAATGATAATAACAGGATGGAATTGGTGGCATAATCCTGTAGCAGCTGTCAACATTTTAACGTGGATTTGGAAAAGAATATAACAATTTGAGGACCTGTTAGTATAGGATGAATCATTGTTTTGATAAAATAGTTTTCATTAAATCTTTCTTATCAGTCTGTCCTGATCGGCCTACCCATCCCTACACACCTCTTTTCATAGGTTTCAGATGCTTTGGTTTCCTGTAAAGACTTTTTTTCACTTATAAGGCTGAGATGGATTCAAAGGGTAATCATTTAAAACTGCCATTCTTAGATCACATTGGGGCTTTTTAATTTATTATTTCTTCTCATTTTTGTCTTTGTTATATGCCTTACCCCCACAAGCCTTCAAATCAGGCTCAGCATTTTCAGGTTTTTCAACTAATCCTCATATGGCAAAAGCACCTTGAGGTTCTGACCTTCCTCATTCCAGACCACACACATTTTTAAAATGTAGCTTGCTTTGGGATCTAATTATTGGAAATATTAATTCATATTGAACAGAATCCACTAGAACCCTCTACTATTTTTCATATATATTATTGTCTAGATATAATCACTGTACTTTATGCTTATGAAGATGATTTTTGGGCCCTAAGTTAAGGGCCTTGACATTTATGTCTATAAAATCACAGTATCTTTGGTCCATCTTTCTAGCCTGCAAAGATCTCTCAGATCACATTTCCATTATGTTAGCTGTTCTTGTTAGCTTTGGTTATCCTCAGCCTTGACTTTCCTAAAGTGCAGGCCTGATCATGTCAGTTCTCTACTCAGTAAACTTCATTGGCTTCCTACCAAGTCCAGGAGCAATAAAAATGTTCTGTTTGGCATCCAAAGCCCTTCATAACCTAGCCGCTTGCCACCTTTCCAGTCTTCTTATACTTTATTCCCCAACATATAGACTTCAATTCAATGACATTGGACTCCTTGCTATTGCACCAACAAGGCACTCCATCTCTTGACTCTGGGCATTCTCTTCGACCGACCCTCCATGCCTGGAATGTTCTCTCTCCTCTTCTCTGACTACTGTCCTTGTCTTCCATTAAGTCCCAATTAAAATCCCACATTCTATGGGATGCCTTGCCTAACCCCTCTTAATTCCAATGCCTTCTCTTTGTTAATGATTTCCTATTTATCTTGTATATAGCTTGTTTTGTATGTATTTGTTATCATTTGATCTCTTCCAGTAGATTACGAATTCTTTGAGATCAGGAACTGCTTTTTTTGCCATTTTTGTATCCCCTATGCTTAGCACAGTGCCTGGCACATAGTAGGTGCTTAATAAATATATATTGATTGATTCACCTCTGTCTTCATCCAAGTGATTAAAAAATACAACAGAATAGAGTCAAGCCCAGATCTTTGGGCTATTTCACAAGAGAAGTATCTTTAATTCTTTGATAAACCACTTGGGTTATTCGTGGACTTTGGAGTCCACAAAATGATTGTATCATTCGGCCCATATCACCCATCTTATATATGAGGATATTATCAGAGACTGTAGATTGCAGCAAAGCATTTTAGAGGATATTGTGCCCAAGGTTTTGATCTACCAGAAATCCTTTAAAAAACAAGGAAAGTAGTATGGTATTGCCTTTTCTTGATGAATCTAGGCCAATACTAACTGTTTGCTACTTCCCAAAAACAAGTGTTTATGTAGACGGGTTCTTCCTTTTAAATGTTTTTCACTCTTAATTCTCCTTCAAATTCATTCATCTTGCATCTTGCCAAGATTTAGTAGCAGATGTTAGACTGGGAATCTGTACTTTGGGTAGAAGATGGACTAGATAACTTTGAAGATTCCCTCTAATGCTAAATTCTCTGAATCCATAAAATTCTCAGAATCGATTATGGGAAAGTATTTCTCCAGAGAAGTGTTGATGCAGGCATTTTTTTTTTAAAAAAATGCTTTTCCCAGGTAATTCATTATAAGAAAATCAACCATTGTTTTTCATCTCTCAAAATTCTAGTTAACAAATGACTGGTCCAGGGTATTAACAGCAAGGGCAAAGGCATAAAAACTGTTATAGCGGGTGTATTGAGTAGGAAGGATATTGACCTCACTTGAGAGGAGATTTTATCCTATGGAGTAATGGGAACTAAAACTAGATAGATCAAGAGAGGGATAGGTGTGCCAAAAAGTTGTAACAGTTTTACTGCTGTTGCCTCTAGCACTCCCCTGAGGAGAGAAAGAGGACCATTTATCATACCATTGATCATATTCCTTCTAGGGCATGCCAGCATCCTTGTGAATGAGACCAAAATATTAAGGCCTTGGGAGCCAGTAAAAGGATTAGGTATCATAGAATCAGAAAATGTTAAAAAAAAAAAAAAAGGAAAGGAACTTATAGGTCATTAAATCCAACCCCCTTATTTTACAAATAAGGAAACCAAGGCCATAAGAGGTAATGTGACTTCTGTAAGGTCACGCAGCTGCTAAATGGCAGAGCCAAAATTCAAACTCAGACCTTTTAAGTCTTTTAACTCCCAATCCAAGGCTCTTACTGGAGGCAATAGGGAAGTACAATTTTTTTAGTGCCAGAATTAAAGCTGTGTGTTTCATAAGGAAACAGAATGCAGCCAGTCAACAGAGCCAATAAGCTTTATTAAGCATTTACTATGTGCTAGGTACTTCATTAAACACTGGGATATAAAGAAAAGCAAAAACACAGTTCCTACCCTCCAGCAAACTCACAACACACAAACTTCTATGTACATTCAAAATAAATACAGTGTAAATGGAAGGTAATCTGAAAAAGGAGGGATGGAACACAGGGACACCACTAAGAGACTGCTGCTCTAATCAGAGTGGCAGTAGAAATGGAGTGGAAGGGAGGAATAATGGGGATATTTTAAAAGAAAAATTACTCTGGTTGATATTTAATGGAGGAGAGGAAATATGGCGATCTTAGGTAAGATTAAACCTCAGAAGAGTCTCCAACACTTTTAATTGTGACTGGAAAGCTGTGGCTTTGAATGAAGCTTATGGCTGCTTTGGGATTAGAAAAATTACCACAGCCTGATCGGAGTGATTCCTTTTGCTGAATTGAGAAGTATGTATGGGATGATGAAGATATGCAAGTATGTATGGGATGATGGAGATATGTTTATGGAAAAGATCTAAAGGTCTTAATGGATGATAAGCTTTTGATGAGCCAGATGTATTATATGAGAGCTGCAAAAGTTGTAGTGATCTTGGGCTTCACTAAAAGAAATATAGGATTAGGGACCCGAGAATTCGTGTATACTCTATCTATCTTAGTCAGACTACGTCATGATTATTGGAAAAACTTGGTAACGCCATGTTTCAGAACAAACGTTGGCAAGTTTAAGTGTCAAGATCAGGGAGGTGAGAATGTCACAGTAATTTGAGCCCATGCATCCATGAGGGTCAATTGAAGAATCTGTGAAAGAGAACTCTTGGAATGACATGGAAGTTGTCTCCAAAAACTTAAAGGGTTGCCCTGAGTTAGAGAGATTACATTTGTCTTTTTTGATGCCAGAGGCCAGAACCCTTCTATCAAAATGTGAAACCATAGAAAGGCAATTTTAAAATGGACATTAAGGGAAATGTCCCAATATTTAGAACAATATAAAAATGGAGTGTATTAGGGTAATGAGTTCTCAATCCTTGGAGGTCTTTAAGTAGAAACTTGATGACTAATCAGGTATATTACAGATGGCATTCATGACATAGGTAAGGATTGGAACGTATGGTCTTTGAAATACCTTCAGGAACCATTTGACGTGACTTGTTAACATATCCCTTAAACTTGCACACTTTAATATTTAAATGGACCTGTAGTCTAGAATGTGGGTACTCTCTTCACTGGTATCAAACTCAATCCATCAATACCTTCCTGTGCTGCATGACTCTCAATCTATGTTCTGTAAGACCTCCGTAGAAGATGCGCATGCTACAGGCCATTGTCTTGTTCTTTTAATATCATCAGTGCAAGTTTGTTCAAGCGTTTTCTAACACTCAACTGTCCATCTTTCTTAACACATGAAGGATCTATCTCCTTTGTGGATCATACACATCCAAGATAATCTTTTTGCAACACTTCTCAGGCAATCTGCATTTCTGGTGATAAGCTTCAGTCAATTGACATCCGTCAAGTTTCATTCATCTTCCTTTGGGTCATTTAAGGTGCTTCTGTTATTCCATGAGCTGCTATTATGTAGCCTCACCAGGAAAATATTGGTGTTAGTGAGATGTACTTTTTGTAGCAGTGATGGCAGCAATCAGTTTAGGATCATTAAAAAAACTGCATAATTTCCTAAATGGGCTCCAGACCCTAGCTTCTTCTTCTATTCATTTTGGATCCATTTCACTGTAATGCCTTCCCATGATATAAATAAATATCTGTGCTTAGATAGATGTGCATATGTATACACACAAATACATGCATATGAATATATGTATAGATGTACTACCTCAGTGGGCTATCTGACCAGTTATATGTCATAATCTGAGCAATGTACATTTTTCATCCACTTAGTTTTTTGAATGAAGATGGGTAAGCTGATCTTTTTAATAATTATGAATTTCACTGAGTCTGTTTTTGTTACTGCAGGACTGAATCATATTAATACAGTAATACAATATCATCTGGAAATAGTATCATTTAGAGAACCTCATCATCAATAAAGATTCTTTGTACCGTTTAGACTTTCCATAGGGCATCCTCCAAAACACTGGTGAACAACTGAGGTGAACATATCAATCCAAGTACCCCTCTTTTATGACTTTGTAGGTATTGAGACTATGTGGATGGTTTAATAGAAGCTACAGTTGGGGAATGTTACCTCTGGAAAGGAAATATGCATTTCCTTTAGCCTGATCAGTTGGCTATCAAAGAGATCACCTATTACACATGTATAACGTATCAGATTGCTTACCATCTCAGTGAGGGGGGAAAGGAGGGAGGGATAGATAGAATTTGGAACTCAAAACTTAAAAATAAAAAAAAGTTACAAATGTTAAAAAAATATTTTTACCTGTAATTGGGGGAAACACTATTTTTATAAAAACCAAAGAGACTACCTAAACAAAAATATCATATACTAGAGTAGAAAGGCCACCAAACTGGGAGTCGGAAGACCTAGAACCAACTTGACCAATTAGGTTTGTGACCTTGGAAAGTCACTTCCCTTCCCTGGACCTTTTAATGAGGTAATTGAATCAAGTGGTCTGAGGTTTCTTCTAGTTGTAAAATCCTATCATTCCGTGATACTCTGATCTGACTCCAAATTGCTTGTCTAGAACTATAACATTGGAAACATCCCAATGGCACACAGAGAATAGATAAGAGTTTAGAGTTGGAAGGGGCCATAGAGGCTTTCAGATCCAGCAACCCCACCTCCATTTTACAGAGGTGGAAACTGAGGTTAAGTAATTTACCTAGGATTACAAAGACAGCAAGTATCTGTTGCAGGACTCAAACTCTGAAGTCCAGTGCTCTATCTATTAGGTTGTAGCTGTATCCCAGTGCCTCTTTCAGTATCTGTCACACAGAAAGCACTTAATAAATACTTGTTGACTGATGGTGCTTATGGAATAGCTCATGAATGAAGTGTCATTTATGTTCCCCACCATCTCCTGCCAAGAGAGGAGTCTAACCAGACATCTGGTTCAAGGCTTGTAGGGGGCCTCTCAGGAAGCACTGAAGCCACACTGTCGTCTGAAATCTATCTAAACAGCCCAGATGGCAGGAGGAAATAAATGTCTGAAAAAATTATTGAATGGAAAAACGTAATGCCAGCCTTCCTTGTAAATGGATGGACAGCAACAGAAAAATCCAAGCTTCTCAGTGCAGCATCTATGGGAGAGTCAAAGGGGTATATGCCAGAGACTCTGATGGCCCTTCTGCCACAGTAACAAGTTTCTTCTATTCCTGTGGCTTCTGTATCCAGGCCAGTACTCAACCCTCCCTTCCCAGTTCCTGCAGCTGTGTACGCAGCTGGCCTTCCGTTATCCCTAATGATCCCCAGATCTCTTGCCTTCTCTCACCATTCAGTTCTTAATTTTCCTTCTGCATAAAAAGTGGGACCCATTTCCCACTCAGAGTGGCCAACCACCAATTGATTTCATCACTGTAGTATCACCCATTGTAAAGAGGCAGATTCCAGTTCATTCATTCCCCAGGCCCTTGACACATACCAGAAAAGGAAATGCAGAGCCGCCGCCTTTTTTTTTTTTTAATCCCTGCTTTTGTTCAAGGCTGAACAGAATGATGTTTCACTGCTTAAGGGATCACGTGAGTTTATGTGCAGGTTGTTCTGCCTGATTTTATGAAACCATTGATTGCCAGGTCCTCACATCCCTGACTACAAAGAAGACCAGGTGGTCACACCGTCAACCAGGGGAATGAACAAAGGGTACTCCTGGGGAGGGTCAGGCTTCCGATGGCTCCAGGATCTGATGTCCAGGTGCTGCTGTCGGCAAGGACTCCAACAGGAATGGCACTGACAGATGTCACAGCTGCTCTGCAGCTGAAACTGCCTAGCCTAGCTGACATGATTAACAATTTAAAGAGTGATCACAAATGATACTGTAATGAAAAGGGGGTGTGGTACATGGTTTCTGTCCTCAAAAATTATGAACCTTCCCTGCTTTAATGTTGTTTTTCTTACAGGGACAAGAACACAATCATCGAGTAAGGGAAGTTTTCACATCAGAATACTAGTTTTCCAGGAAATATTTCATCTTGTATAAAGATATACATATGAAGAGCAGATTGTTTTAGTGATAGCCTAATAATACAAGAATGCCCTGTATTATATCATGCTTTATCATTTTCAAAGTACTTTCACATAGTTTATCTCATGTACTTCAGGGTTCTGTACTGGACCCTCTTTGTGCTCTACACTCTCTCCCTTGGTGACCTTATCCGTTGTCATGGGTTCTGTTATCTTTCCTGTGTCATACACTATAAAATCTACATATCCAGACCTATTTTCTATCCTGAGCTGCAGTCTTACATGATGAACTGCCTGTTAGACATTTTGAACTGGAGGTACATGTGCATCTCAAACTCAACATATCCAAAACAGACTATATTAGCTTTCCCCCAAAATTCACCCCTTTTCCAAACTTTCCTATTACTTTTGATGGCATCGTCATCCTTCCAGTTACCTAAGTTTGAAACCTATTACTGGAGCAAGAACAGTTCACCGTCATTGCACTGTCATCATCACTTTCACCCCACATATCTAGAAAGTTGTTAGATCTTGTTATTGTTGCCTTCACTTCTTTCACATATCCCATATCCAAGTCCTGACTCTCTTCAGTTGTTTCCTGGATTATTGCAACATATTCCTATTCAGTCTACCTGCCTCATGTTTCTTCCCTCTCTAATCTATCTTCAACACACCCATGAAGGTGATTCTCCTAAATCATAGGTCTAACCATGTCACCTCCTACCTCATTAGACTCCAGCGGCTCACTATTACTTCTCTGTTTGACATTCAAAGTGTTTTATAGCCTGACTCTTCTTACCTTTCTGGTACATTCATGTCTTACTTCCTTCTATACTTTCAACAGTCCAGCCATCTAGCATACTCATATACAACACTCAATTTCCCGTCTCTGTGCCTTTAAACTGACTGTCCTCCATGTCTCAAGTGCTCTCACTCCTGACATCTATCTCCCAAAATCTCTAGCTTCCTTTAGGATTCAGTTAAAGTGCCACCTCTAAGTGACACTTTTCCTGCCCACCCCTACTCCATGATGGGGGAGAGAGTGTGTGCTAGTACTTTCCTCTCTAAAGTTGCATTGATTTTGTCATGAAATCAAATGAAATTGTATTTGTAAAAACAAAACAAACTAAAAATGATTAGCGTGTTTCTATATAGCACTTATATGTATCTAGCACATAGCAATCCCTAAGACTCTTGAGACACCTTGAATATGTTGACTCCTCCATTAGGATAGAATAGAATAGAATGGAATGAGAGAAGGAGGGAAAGGAGGGAGGGAAGAAGGAAGGAAGGGAGGAATGGAAGGAAGGAAGGAAGGAAAGAAAAAAGGAAAGAAGGAGTAGAGGGAGGCAAGTTGGGAGGGAGGGAAGGAAGGAAAGAGGGAGTGAAAGGGAGTTAAGGGAGGAAGAAGGAAGGGAAAGAAGGAAGGAAACAAGCATTTATTGAGTGCTTACTTTGTGCCAGGCACTACATACTAAGCTCTTTACAAATATTATCATTTGCTATTCATCATAACCCTGGGAGGTCGCTGTTATTGTTATAATTGGAGAAACTGAGGCAGTTAGAGGTTGAGTGATTTGTTCAGTGTCATGTAGCTTTTAAGTGTCTGAGACCATATTTGAACCTATGTCTTGCTGACTCCAGATCTGGCACTCTGTGCCACCGTGCAGCTATATTTATATACACACCAAAAGAGGCAATGGTGTATAGAAGGCTAGACTTGGAGTCAGGAAAACAGGATTCAAATTCTGCCTTTGATACTTACCTGCCATGTGACCATGGGCAAGTCATGGGCAAGTGAGGTAGTTCTCTAAGAGTATAGTAATAGAGAAGTTGTGATCCGTATCTGTCAAAGGAGTACCCATGGCAACAAAATCACGGATACTTAACCTATTCTTATGAAAAGCTATAGCGTCCTAAAAATCTTAATGTACTCAGACTTTTGAATCACCTTGTATATATCTATAGAAGCATAGATGCCTATTTTATGTACATGTATGATGCACTAAAATAATATTAATAGTAGAGGAGTAATTAAATCCACTTAGGTGGATGCTCCCTTCAGTAATGCAAAAAACCAACCTATCCATACCAACCTCTTCTGTACTACTCTTGTATTTATCTAGCCACAAGTTTGCTTCAGGGTCCACCCAACATGCTAGGGGCCATCTTTGCTTTCTGCCATTATTGAAAGGATGCTAGAGGCTGTCCGATGATTCTCCCTATGACCAGCCCATGTTTTTTAATATGCATTTCTTTGATGACATTCTTTAATCCAATTCATTGTAGCTCCTTGTTATGTGTATCCAGCTTGCACCCACCATGTACCTATGTCTTCATTGCTTCATTTTTAATTCTCCTGACTATTGTTCTGAGACTCACAACCAGACAATATCATCAGTAGCATATAACTATTTAAAAAGATGGGTCTTTGTTTCTGAAATAACCTTGGAGTCATTAAAGGAGCTTTATAGTTCCCCAGATTACCCCAGCCTATTCTCTTCACGTGTATTTCTGGGCTTAACTCAATGTCCACTTGCCCTGTCTGTCCATGCACTGTTGCATGGGCTTTTATAGGTTACCTATATAATTTTATGTGATAAATTGTACAAGAGATGTTCTTTATCCACTTTTTTTTCCCTACCTGGCTAGTGAGGCCAACCCATTAGATTGGTTGAAAAATCTCTTCCAGGAGGATCTGCACTGCTTTGGGGATTGATGCAACCAGCGTGAGAGCATCTTCAAATAGGAGCTTGTGGAGAATCTCACCATCCATAGGAAATACCTCTTGTACTTGGACTCAGCACTGGATATCCTCCCTAGTGATGGTAGATGTCTTAGGCAATCAAGTGTCTCTTCATGTTGTGCTTTGCCTGATGTTAGTGGTCAGAGGGTGAACAAGATTTTTTTCTGTGGTTTTATCTTTCAAGGAATCTGAAATAATTTTGATATATGGGTAGGAGATACCTTGTTGGAAGAGAGCCTACAATGAAGCATTTTGTTTGACTGAATAAGATGCTTTTTTATAAACAAGATGTGCAGTAGGATTGTGAATTATCTATATCCCTCAATCAATTGAGTGACCAGTCAATCAACAAGCATCTATTAAGTGCTCTTTTATCCATCAGGCAGGCACTGGGTTCTGCATTAGGGATAAAAAGACAAAAAGTTCTTGACCTCAAGTAAATTGCATTCTACTGGAGAGATATAGCCCATAGACAGGATGATTAGACTTGTTATGCTTGTCCTCAGAGGATAGACCTAGGTTAAAAGCCGACAAGAGGCAACTATAAGCCGGTTGGAAGGAAAGAAAGAAACAAATATTTACTTCTTGTTGTTGAAGTTCAGTTGTTTCAGTCATGTCTGACTCTTCATGAACCTATTTGGGGTTTTCTTGGTGAGCACCTACTGTGTGCCAGGCACTGCTAGGTGCCTTACTAATTGTTGTCGTCGTTTGTCCTTCCTTCTAGAAGAGGACCATGACATTATGGCTGTGATGCCAGGACATGCAAGTGAATTGGATTTAAGTGAGGGAGGGCTGTGCAAAGTCACCAGCCTCAAGTTATCCTCTGGAGCCACCATTTGATCCTCACAAAACTATGGGAGGTAGATCTTATTCATATCCTCTTTTTATATTAAGCAAAGTGAGCCAGGCGGAAGTCACATGACTTGCCCATGGTTACACAGCTAGTAAATGTCTGAGGCCGTATTAAACTCAGGTATTCCCAACTCCAGGACTGCCGCCAGTGGCTGTGGTACCAAAATGGCCGGAGATGGCTGAATGCCTCTGAGAGTGAAAAGAAAAACACGGGCCAGGCGGAAGAGTAAAGAGCAGCTCCATTTTTTTAACTGAGGGACAGGGCTTACATCCAGGCAAGCAGAATCAACAAATCCACGTGTGAGGCATTTGCATAATGTATGACTTCCTCGTGCTTTTGTTCCCCTTTTGCCTTAAACAATATTGTGTTAATAGCCCACAGGTGGTATTTAGCACATGTGTGCCATGGGGGTTTTGGAGAGTGCATGTGTGTAACAAGGAAGCTTGAAGAGCCTTCATCCTGAGCAGCACATGTATGCTGAGGGAGAGATGGAGAGCCCATGTGCCAAGTTATCAGCCCAAGGGCAAGAACAGGCCTCTGACCTGTATCTTATCCCAGAATGGACTTTCTCAGAGCTGGCCCTCTACACAGGACCAGTATTCTGTTTACTGTGTCACCTAACTTCCCCTAGGTATGAAGGAAAACTTTTTAATGAAGAGAGTTGTGACCTTGAAAGGTGGCCTCACCAATGATTTCAAAAGCATTTCTGTTCAGGTAAAGGTTGCTGTAGATTGGGAATTCTTAACTTATTTTGTACTATGGACTCCTCACCCCCTGTCATCCTGATGAAAACCATGGACTTCTTTTAGAATCACGGGTCGTTGGTTTTGTTTTTTTTTAATAATTGAAGGAAATGCTAAACTTCAGCTAGAAGTTAGTGGAAATAAAGATATATTTTTTCCTCCATCAAGGTTCTTGACCTTCCTGAAATCTAGATATCAACTCCTTCTTGGAAAGAAATAACTGCTCTAAAGGATCTCTGGGATCCTATGACTCGGGTCCACTCTGACCCAGGGTACCTCTATGCAATGATTGGTTGGTTGTTGTCCTTCATTCTCAAAGAACGACCAAAATGACATCACTATGTTAGAGTCAAGTTACATGTCCAACTGTGGCTGATCAGACCAGTATAAGCTCAGAATGCTCTACCACAGGTCGGACACAAATAGGTCATATGAACATTTGGGATGGATTTTCTAAATTTGCTCACCATTTGAGCTACTTCAATTCTGCTTTGCTCATAGAGCACAGTGTCTTTTCTGATGAGGGCCCACAATGCTTGGCAGCCCTGCGCCGGTGTCTCCTACATCATGCAATCGATACCAAAGTTCTTCAGAAAGACCTTGCAGGTGTCTCTGTATTACTTCTTTTGACCACCATGTGAGCGCTTGCCTTGTGTGAATTCTCTATAAAATAGTCTTTTAGGCAAGCACATTCTGGCATTCCAACAACGTGGCTAGCTCACTGGAGTTGAGCTCTCTGAAGTGAAATTTGAATTCTAGGGTAGGACTTTTGTGGAAGTGCAAAGTTTGTAAAGTTTAGAAAAGGAAATATGAGCTGAATATTAACTTTAAAGTCCCTGTAATTCATGAAAAACACATTTCTTATCCTCCTTAGAACTGAAGAATAATTAACAAATAGTGTTAATTACCCAAAAAAGGGTTTTTTTTAGATATAGTGGTATTTTATTTCCATTGTTACAGATCATAGACTACATACAACTATGTAACTTTATAATTAATAAATAAAACACATCTTTATTAAACATGTGGCACTAGTAAATTGCTAACTATACCTTATATGCACCATTAACCTCTGGAAAATTTAAGTGAAATTTTTTTCATGAATGTAATTTTGGGGTGTGCGTGTGTATAGAAGAGACAACAACATGGTGGCCTCTAGATGAGAATTTTAGATTCCTGAATTAAAGGCCTTATTTAATTTTACAAATGTGCCGTTTGTTTTTGAATAAATTTGTTTTTGAGAAGTTACAAGTTTTAGAAATTTGCATTTTAATAAACTTTCTACAGACTTACGTTGGGGAAACCTTTAAAAATAATTAGCAAGAGTTTAATTACCCAGAAAAGTCATGTAAAATTTCAACAAGAATGAGAGTCTGATGATAGAGTTTAAATCCAGAAAAGAAGAGTTTAAATCCAGAAAACAGAAATGATATTGATGAATCTGAGATTCAGAAAAGGAAAGTGTAATAAATACTACCAAATGCCACTCTGTTAGTAAACCCATTAGGATGCTTATTGTAACACATGGAAACAGGACTTCCAGCAATGTGTCAAACTTGGTGATCGCTAGGAAAAAGTAATAGTTGACAAATTAATCTGGGGTGCTGCTATCACAAAAGAGGTGACTTTTATTTTGTTGAGTAGAGGTTTTGGGACCCCAAAACTCTACCAAATGTGGACTCTACGAATAGAGCTCTATAAATACACTTACTAGCTGTGTAACCCCTGGCACATAACTTGTATTTGCTTCAGTTTTCCTCCTCTGTAAAAATCATAATAGTATCCAAAGTTGTCGTGGTAATTAAGATAATAATTTCAAAGTGTTTAGAACAGTGCCTGGAATGTTGTAAATACCACATAAATGTTAGCTACTTATTATTGTTATTATTAATATAGACTGGCATCCCAGTCAAGGAACAAACTATGTATGTGCATGCAGACAACTCTCTAAGGCTAAAATTGCAGAGTAATTGTTTATCTGCACCTGTGGAAGGAGTTTCCTCACAAAGAAGCGTACATTAATAACATCAGAAATCCCTTTCAATCAACCTATGAACATTTATTAAGCACTTCAGGTGGGCCAGGCATATGCTAAACCCTGGAGATAACAAAACAGTTCCTGCCTTTAAGGAGATTATATTCTCCTGGGGAGATACAGCATCAGCACAAAGACAGTAAGCTTGTTCTGCTCAGCCTCAGAGAATAAAACTAGGAATAATCATTGAAAATTGAAGGGAAGAAAATTTAGTCTGACTTTAAAGGAAAACTGAACTGGCTGCTGATAGTATGATGATAACAAACAGTCCTTTCCCTGGAGGTTGCTCACATTTCACCATAGGAGAAAGTAAATATTGAGATCATACAAAAACATACATGGAATCTATTTGTTTATAAAAATATACATGTAAAGCTATATATGCATTATAACTTATAAATGTGTAAATATACATACATGTGTATATATGTATGTGAATATATATAGGGGGAAGAGAGAGAGAGGTATATGCTTGAGTGTATATATGTATGTATGTATCTAGGGTAATCAGGAGAGGAAGTTGACTTTGGAGTTAGAAAACCTGGCTTCCACCTACAGTTTTAATCCTTATTAACTAGGACATCATGGGCAAGTCACAGAACTTCTACCTCTGTATCAGTAAGGCAAGTGTCACAGTATCAATAGTGACCTTGAATATGCCTGTACAATTCTGTATCACAGAATATGAGACTCTCCATACAGCAGGAAAAAGAAGTAAAACATTTATTCAGATACCAGAGGATCAAATCCCAAAACCAATAACTCCAATTCAACATAGCAACAATTATATCCCCAAACCAGTAAGTCTACTTCATCATAACAGCAAAGAACTTAAAACAATATCACAGCAGGGAGCCAAGCCATCCCATAACCTTCCCCTCTGTTGAGGCCTTCCTGTAAACACTCACTCACAAATCCTAGCTGTCTGCTTGCCTGCATCCTCTCCTCTGGAAGTTCTAAGAGAGACCTTAATGGTTACCCTCAGAGTATATTTACTCTTTTTTAGAGCCCCAGGGCTTCACAACCCTCATGACCTAATTAGTAAAGGGGTGTGGGCCTTCCTAAAAATGCACCTGTCCTAATCAAGCTTCCCTTAACTAGCTCCACCTGAGACCTATTAGTGGGATTAATGGGCAGGAAAGATTTTTAATCACATTAACACCACAACTGCCTAGGGCTCTTGTCATCAAAGTGCTTTATAAACCTTAACATGCTATATTATTATTGAATGCCACTTCAAGATTTTCAGAGGGGGCAGCTAGGTAAGTAGAGCACCGGCCCTGGAGTCAGGAGGACCAGAGTTCGAATCCAGCCTCAGACACTTGACACATGTACTAGCTGTGTGACCTTGGGCACGTCACTTAATCCCAATTGCCCTTCCAAAAAAAACCAAAACCAAAAAAAAAAAAAAGGATTTTCAGAGTGTTTTCCTCACTGTAGTTCTGTAAGACAGTATACATATCACTCTCCGCAATTTATGGATGAGAAAACTGATACTCAGGCTAAATGATTTATTTTCGTTACCCAAATAGTAGGTGGTAGAATGTGGATTTGAACATGTATCTTCCTACTCTAGGCTCAGTGTCCCTTACCTGGTGGATGCTCTAACAATCTTAACTGGGGTGTGTGGCTAACTGTACTTTGCATTAGACCTTAAGCTTCCTCCAATGCTTCATGGTTAAGGGGTTGTAATGAGAAAGGAGAGGTAAGGTGTCAGAGGTACTTTGAGCAGGGAGAATAAGAGAAAAACAAGGGAGGCAAAAAAAATGAAAGACAAAAGTACAGGCAATTTATTCCACCAAAGATAGTTCCTTGTTTTATCTATAAAGAACCACCTTCAGAAAAGACACTTCAGGTACTTGGGAGTGACAGGAACAAGCTGGAGAGGGGGTGGGGGATTCAAGGCTGATTTGTATCTTAAAAAATTTTTTTTTGACAATGATAGTTCTGTTTTGATATATCACTAAAAGAAGCCTGTGCCACATTACTTTTTTCCTTTATAATACTGTAGCTATATACTTTTAATTACCTCTGGAGTGTGTTGCTTTTTCACCAAGCAGAAGCTATGTTCATGTTTATTCATGAATAATTTGGTTTTCCTCACTACCATTGGCTCTTGGTCCGAGTGAAACTGCCTGCCATCTTTCTCCTAGATCTCTGGTAAAATCCATAGGCATAATAATATTCTCTTTCATGTTAGATCTGCCCTTTAAAGTGCAGCTCCAAGTAGAGATTATATCTAGAAGGGCAACAATCTGCCTTCGAGAGAATGTAATTTTTCAAATTGTAAGTTTCCTTTGTTCTGTAAAGTAAAATAATTTCCAGTCAGTACAGAAATAGTAGTAGCCATGATGGAACTACATTCAGACATCTCTACGGATTTATGCTTGTGGATATTTTCATATTCAAAATAAAAAAATGATATTTTTGCCTCATGGAGATCTAGCTGAATATATAAATGCAAGATAATAGTTCTTGTGATGCATCTGCCAAAATGCATTCAACATAGTGGATGCATGCAGATCATAGGTGGAAAAATAGCTTATGAATAGCTGCAGTCTGAATGGAGTGCACCCTAACTCTTAAACAGATAGTCAGGAATATGTGAATATTTTGGTTCCAGCCATGACACTAACCCGTTGTGTGAACCAGAGCCAGTTATTTAACTTGTGAGGGATTGGGGAGTGCTGGAGGGGTAGGTGTAGGATGAGATCCTACCTCAAAAAGGTGGGGTGCTCAAGATCTGGCAAATAATTGGATATGGGGGATGAGAGAGAGCGAAGAGGTAATGATTCTGAGTTTGCAAATGTAGATGATTGGAAGGGAGGAAAGAGAGGAAGGAGGGAGGGAGGAAAAAGGAAGGAGGGAACTAATGGATGGAAAAGCATTTATTTATTATCACTGTGTAAAGTGATGGCTATACAAACAGAAAAACAAGCTCATACTCTGATTGGAGGAAATAACATGTAAAAGAAAGTTGAGGTTCAAGGCATATGAAAAGACTTGGGATTCCCAAAGATTCAGTGGAAGGAAAGATGGGAAGGCCCAGAAGTGCTTGGATTATATTAGTAGGTCAGAAGCTGCTGCTAGGGGTCTGTGAGTTGTAAAAGCAGGGCAAAGGGTAAGACCTGGAGTACCTTAGGAGACAGTGATAGGACAGATGATAAGGTCAGGTGGTCTTCCATCTTACTGGAAAAAATTGAGTCCCTCTCAACTCATCCAAGACAGGTGAACAGGTTCTGAGAGGCCTGGTGGGGAAAGGGGGCAAGAGGGGAAGACAAGGGAGGAAAAGTACCCCTAGTGGTGCTAGAATTAAGAAAGTTTGAAAGAAGGGTGGATTGTGGGGAAAATTAGTAAGTTCTGTCTGAGACATGTTGAGTTGGAAATATCTACAGGATACGTAGGTACAGGATAATTGAGAATTTCCATTGAGCAACTGATGATGAAGGACTGGAGTTCAGGATAAAGACTAAGGCTAGTTATATAGATTTTGGAATCATCTGCTTAGAGATGATAATTGATTCCGTGGAAGCTAATGATCTCATCAGGAGAGAAGAGGGACCAGCACAGAGAGCTATGGAGGTACACTTAGAGTTAGGAGTTTGAATATGAATGATGATGATTCAGCAAAGGAGCCCAAGAAGAAGGAGTGACCAAATAGAGGCAAAAAACTAAGAAGTGTCTCACACACACACACACACACACACACACACACACACACACACACACGAAGGAATATCCGGGAGAAAAGAGTAGTCAACAGTACCAAATGTTACAGAATGGTCAAGAAGGATGAGAACAAAAATCTATTGAATTTGTCATTTTAGATCACTGGAAATGGTGCTTCCAGTTGAGTGATGAGGTTGGAAGTGAGTTTTTAAGGAGATGAGAAACAAATGAGAGGAGAGAAGGTGGAGCCAACTAGTATAGATATGTTTTTCTAGGAGTTTGGCTGTGAAAGGAAGGAAAGATATATGAGGGGTATGATCAGAGGTCCATGATTCTGTGGTTTATTACTTTTAAGCAATGGGTAGGAAAAGGGTAGAATAATTTGGGAAACTGCTTTTGTCTTTCAACCTTTAAACATCATATAACTCAGCCTCTGGGGGCCATCTGTCTCTTTGGGGTCAGAGATGAGGGTGTGTGCTGAAACAGGGATGCTGACATTCTGAATCTCTTTTAAAAACTGTCCTTTGGATTTGGAACTAATGACTTCTAATCCTAACCCTCCAAATGACAATAAACCTAATGGATCCTTTGAGAATAGAGATACCAACACGGGGACCAAATCTGTCCCCTGCAAAAAGGGAGATGGGGATGAAATAAGGTTTGTTTCTTAACCAGAGCAGTGCATAGAGCCAACCTAGAAAGCCTGAGATTCTGAGGATAAATTACCTTAGCCTGACCTCAGAAGTTTGTGAGAACACTTCCTCCCAAAGGGAGCTAACCAGGGGACTTGGACTGCTTTTCCTGAGCTCTCTTTGATCCAGTTCTCTTCATCCCTAAACTCTGTCCTCATGATGCCCACCACTCCTGATGCCAGCTGCTTATTCTGTCCTATGGCAGGAGATGGATCCATTTTTAGTCTGACTTTAGAAATAGCCTGTATTTTACTAACTGTGTCCCAAAATGGGAGGCCAGTTCCAAAGCAAAGTTCCCCCCAAACGTCATTCGGAACATTCCAGATGATCTTACTGAAATTATAAGACAACAAGCAAAATTATTGATAATTAAGCACCCATTTTTATTATAAAGGATGTTCCATCTGAATGCATATCAAAGCATCTATTTTTCACTTTGGGGTTTTTTGTGTGTTTATCTTTTTGTCTAGTTCTTCTTTCACAACATGACTCATATGGAAATATGTTTTACATGATTGCATATATATAACCTATATCAAATTGCTTACCATCTTAGGGAGAGGGTAGGTGAGAGAGGGAAGAAGAAAATTTGGAACTCAAAATTTTTTTAAATGAATGTTAAAAATTGTGTTTATATGTAATTGGGAAGAATAGTATTTTTTAAAAAAGGATATCCCAAAAGCCTTAGTGCAGTTTTAAACTATTAATGAAAGCTTAAAACTTCATTAAGCCTTTTGAGATATCCTGTACTTAGCAATATCATTATATATTTTCCATCAAATTTATGGTTCAAGAATGTTGTATTTTTTATCCTGCATAGATATTCACTTAATGGGGGCTTCTATCCCCAACCAATATACATTTACAGTTTATCTTCTCTGCCAGGAATGCACTCTCTTTTTTCCTCTGCCCTCTTTCAAGACTCTGCTTAGTTGCTACCTCCTCCAGGAAACCTTCTTTGATTCTACCTTTTGTTACTGCTCTATCATTGTTACCTTGTATTATTTTCCATATATATATTGCATCCCCTAGCAGAATTAATTTCATTAAAGGAAGAAACTATTTTGGTTTTGTCTTTTTTTAACCCCAATGCCCAGAACACTTCCTCATACACTAGCAATCACTTAAGCAATTGTTAAATTTAACTGAATTAAAATCATGGCCATTTTATGAAGTTCTGGTTATAATTTTATTATCTTAAATGAGTATAGAGATCAGTTAGTCATGAGGCTATTGAAGATTCGAGTGGTAACACACAAACACATTTCTGTGCTTTCTACAGTATAGGATAAACCATCAACAAAAATACTGGGACAAATTGTGAACAATGTTTTACAAGTAACAAAACGTATTTTAAATGCCCAACAAAATACCAAAGCATCAACAGCAGTAAAAGACGTTTACCAGAGTTAATTACATTATCAAATTTAACAGCACATTTTATGGGGGTAAATTCCTTACAGAGCTGTTGTCCAAAAACAACGAGAAATTCTGTAAAGTGCTTTGCAAAAAACCCTGCCCAGATGCTGGTTATTATTGTTGGTGGTGGTGGCACTATTGTTATCTATGTAACATTCTACATATTGGAAAGGGTTTTACAAGCGTTAGCTCATTGTATCCTCACAACAGCTCCATGAGGTAGGCAGTGCAAACATCATGTGCACTTACAGATGAGCACATTGAGACAGAGTTTCAGTGACTCCCCCAAATCAAACAGTAAATTGCAAAGCTGAGATGCAAATTCATGCCTTTGAACTGCAGATCTAGGGCACTTTCTCCTATACTACTGTTGGTATAGTAATTGGATTCTTGCCTTTTCCCTCTTCACCCTCTACCATCTCCCAAAGGTAGATTCTTGATTGGTGCCTCGATCCACCACCCCAGAAGTTTACTGCCTCTACATTCCAGACGTTCTACTCCAAGCTTCTTCCTGTTTGCCTGATTGAGACCACCATCGATTACCTTCAATTGTGAACTCTGATATTCAGAGATTGTCAATGATTACCTTCAGTTGGGAATAATGGGTCTCTTCAGATTGACTGTCCTGCCCATGATTGCATAGATCTCCTGGATCTTGGACTTCCATTGGATCTCAACTAGCAGTAAATGTGTCCTGCCTATTCTTTTCTGAAGCTGGACGGTTTTCTTAGGTATAGATCAAAGTTCTAGACTCTCTTCCAAAAGGTGTTTTGGAGCCAGCTTTACAGCTAACAAGAGCTAATTGTTAAATTTTCATAATGAAAATGTATACCTCAGCAATTCGCAAATTTTACAAGTCAAGGCTTGATTTATTGTTCTGTTGACTGTCTACAAATCAGGAAATTATGGCAAAAATGTTAATAATGCAGATTAAACTTTAAAAGTATGTCATGTATATATATTTTTTCCCTAGAGAGCTGTGGTTTGGAGCTAGTGTCTCAGAAGTGAGATAGAGGCTTGATTCTAGACAAGGCTAAGTTCTAGGTTCAAAGACCAAGGATGGGTCCCAAAGTAGAGTCCATATTTCCCATGAGGAGGAGATGAGGAAAAGACTGGAGTGGAAGGAGCATGGTTTAGGCACCTAAATTAGTGGAGCCAAGCAAGCCTCTTTTAGGCTTTAAGATGGTACAAGCAACCCCAAAGTCTTAGAACAGTTTTAAGCTATAATAACTTCAGAAATATACATGCTATAGACTTACAAGAACAATATTTGAAAGGATAATTATTTAGATTTTTAAAATATTGAGTTTTCTTATTAAAATTCAATATAACTGTCTATAACTGTCACCGTAGTCAATTTGAAAACTTTGTAAACAAAAACTTTAATTGGCTGCCATTTAGTAACTGAAAGGATTGATTTATAATCCTATCCTTAAGATCAACCAAAGAACCAGGTTTTGATTTATATATTACAGTTTTGGTGTGAGACCATAAGAAAGAGTCTAATAAAGATGGATTAGGTGACCAAATTAGCCAAGCAAGAGGACCCCCCTCTGCCAGTCCACTGGCCTGAGAAAGCATCATTCGGATTGTCACACATGCGATTCATAGTGACAAAGTGTCCTGTATTATTAAAATTAAGATTAAAATTGAGTATTTAAAATTCACAAAACTAAATGCAAAAGAAATCAAAATAACTAAACTTTTGAATGATGTTTGTTGTTATGTTTGTAACTTGTATTTCTGAAGGTTTTAAAATTTTAAACGGCACTAAGACTTTTGGGACAGGTATATAACCAAAAAAAAAAAAAAGAGAGATGAGCGAAGTAATAGAGTGTAATTGTGAGAGAATAGATGGACAGCAGCTCCCCTGGCATAATGGTGCCCTCAAGAACAAGAGGAAAAGACCTCCAGTGCACAGGGTGGATCTGTGAGGAAATACAGATGATAATCCCACAATATGAAAAAGCATGAAAGAGTTACTATCTGCGTGGGGGAATAAGACTCCTTTACAATGTTGATAAAATCATGGAGCCTTTAAAATCTTCAAATGTGTAAGCAGAATTATTGACTGCCTTGTATAAGTTGTAGGAATGACTAAAGTATGTTATTGACATCCTCTTGCCTCTCCACGATTCCTTTTCCTTCCATGGGCATGTTCCCATTCTTTGCTCCCTGTCTCACTTCCTGTAGCACCAGGCACACAGAAACCCCATGCTTGCTTCTCCAGCCCTCTGAGTGCCACGATGCCTGTCCTCCCCATACCACTCCATGAGATATAATAATAACAATTATCATTATTGCAACAATAGATAGCAACTTATATAGCACCTACTATGTACTAGGCACCATGCTAAGTACTTGACAAAAATCTCATGATCTTTACCACAGCACTGTGAAGTAGGTGCTGTTTGTTGTTGTTGGGTCATTTTTCAGTTGCGTCTGACTCTTTGTAACCCCTTTAGGGGTTTTCTTGGCAAAGATGCAGGGGTGGTTTGCCATTTCCTTCTCTGGCTCATTTTACAGATGAGCAAACTGAGGCAAACATAGTAAAGTGACTTGCCCAGAGTCATGCAGCTAATAAGTGTCTGAGGTCAGAATTGGACTCAGGAAGACGAGTCTTCCTGACTTCAGGACTTCGCTCTATCTACTGTACCACCTACATGCTATACTTGTCCCCATTTTACAGTTAGGGAAACTAAGGCAAACAGATTTAAGTGATCTTCCCAAGTTTACAAAGCTAGTACATGTCAGTGGCTAGATTTGAAATCAGATCTTCCTGACTCCAGAGCCAGCACTCTATCTGTACCACCTAGCTGCCTAATTCTCTCTCTGTGATAGTTGTCACAAAACAAGAAAATATCATAAGCTAGCTCAGGAGGCAATATGGTACAATGAGAAGAGTATTGGGGGCAGGGGAAGGCGAGCATAGCTTCCAGGAGTAGGGAAATGATAATCCCACTCTACTCTGCCTTCTTCAGCCCTTGTCTGGAGGATTGTGCTCAGATCTGGGCTCCATGGTTCCAAGACACTGATAAGCTGGGGAGTGTCTAGAGGAGGGCCAAATCAGGATGGTGAAGGGTCTTAAGTCATGATATATGAGGATCGTAGAAAAGAAAAGACTCAGGAGGGGACATGATAGTGCTATTCAAGTGTTTCAGTGGCTATTATATGGGCAAGGATTAGACCACCTACGTGGCCACAGAGGACAGAATCAGGACTGATGCATTGAAGCTGCCAAGGAGGAGGTTTTGGATTGATGTCAGGAAACACTCCTAACAGTTTCAGCTGACCAGAAGCAGACTGGGGTGTGGAGAGAGGTGGTGGATCCACCCTTCTAAGAGGCGCCATTTGTTGGGTGTGGTATAATGGAGATTAGACTCGACCACTAAGGTCCTTTTCACCTCTTAGATTCTGTGATTCTGAAGGATGAATTTGGGGTTAAAGCACCTGGATTCAAATCCTGGCTCTGCCACTATCTCCTATGGGTAATCTTGGACAAGTTAATTCACTTCTCCTGGCCTCAGTTTCCTCATCTGTAAAATGAGAGGTTGAACTTGAAGTCCTTTAAATTGCTTTCCAGCCCCAAATCTATGATCCTATGCATTAATGACTGAGAGCAACTTCATGTATTATCCCTCCAAGGGGCACCTTCCTGCATTTTGAAGGCTATGCCTTCATTGTCTCCTGGTCACTTCTTTAAATCAAAGAAATACATATCTAATTGATCAATTTCAGACACTGGAATATTGATATTTTGGGACAGAGAACTTTCTTATACTTCTCAGTCACACTGCAGAGGTCATGATCTGGTAGTAAACATGAAGTTGGCTTTATAGATTCATAGATTCCAGAAGGGACTTTGGAGATCAACTTATCCAACTCTGTCATTTGCTGGTGAGAAAACTGCCATCTACAAAAGCTAAGAGACAAGCCCAGAGTTTCAACCAATCATTATTATTTTAAATAATAACTTGATATTATTTATTAAGCACCTAATATGTGCCAAGTATTGTGCTAAGCTCTGGGGATACAAAAGGAGGCAAAAGACACTGGTGTCAGGAAGTTAAGAGCTGTCCAAAAATAGAATGGGTGGCCTTAGTATGAAGCAATTTCCCCTTCATTGGAGACTGAGTTCAGGCTGAAAAAGCTTAATGGGGTAGACAACATGCAAAGAAATATATACAAAGCAAGCAATATACACGATAAATAGGAAGTGATTTAATGAGCTATTGTGGCAGATCTAGACTAAAACTCTGTACGCAAGCAAACGCTGAGCAGATATTTTAGGATAATTGAAAAGAAGGCACTGGACATTTAGGCAGAGTGGGGTTAGAGTGAATAAGCTTTTTTTTTCAGTTTGTTAGAGAAGTCCATGGAAAGAGATGGCATGATTGTCACAACAAATAAAGATTAAAAAAATGGCATTTTAACTGACCTAAATCACAGTAGGGTTAGAGGATTAGAATATGGATGTTTGTTACTGAAGCACTGTTCTGGGGACAGTTCTGGCCTTTGCTTGGTTAAGAGCTAGGCCCAGATGAGTTGTGTAATGTCAAATCAAATACTTGCTGAGAAATGAGTGGAGCACTCCTAAACCCCCATGGGGAAAACGTTGTTGCATCAAAGCACCAGTCAGTGTCACCAGAGGCACTGGTCTCAGGGAGTTTCTAAAAGGAAGTGCTGATGATGGAAAGCACGGGGTATCATGCCAAAGAAAATACACAACAGAAATGTTAAAGGAGGTCATGCATATGAGCTTTATACCAGACATGCTGGGACACAGTGTATTAAAGCAACTCATATTTCCAGCTGAGAATGACATTGAGCTAAACAGCTAGGATGTGATGAATAAGGCAACAAAAAGAAAGAAACGCCCAGCTGAGCGGAATGGTATACCAGATGCCATTGCAGCCATTTTGACCTATCTCTGAAAGGTTTTGGAAAATTCATTCTCCACCCCAAATCCTTTTACTTCCATGCTGACCTAAGGTGCCAATTGGCCTTGATATTGCAAATGCTTTTATATGTAAATGAATATTTATGGGAAATGGTTCGATCCCAAATTCACAGAATGTCAGAGTTGTGAAAGATCTCAGAGACTATCTAATCCAAACAGGAATCCCTCAAAACATACCCGAGTGGTCATCCAGCCTTTACTTGAGAGAGAGAGCATGAAAGAATACTGGATTTGGAGTCAAAAGAGCTTGTTTCAAATCCTTCCTGTGGGACCATGGTCAAATCATTTAATGTCTCTAGGCCTTCGCTTTCTCATCTGGAAAATCAAAAGGTTGGATTAGATGATCTTTGAGGTCTCTTTCAACCCTATATCCAGGATCCTATGAACTGAGTCTCCAATGAAGAAGTAACTACTTCATACCAAGACCAGCCACTCTATTTTTGGACAGCTGTAGTTAGGGAATCTTTCCTGCGCCTAGCCTTAGTTCACTTCTCTTCAACTTGAAGTTATTAATCTTACTTCTCCATTCTGGGGCCAAGCAAAACAAGTCTAACACTTTCATCTATCTCTGTGACAGCTAATTAAGTGGTTGAAAAACAGCTATTGTATCCCTAAGTCTTCTCTTTCCATGTTCTTTCAACAGATTCTCATGCAGTCTGATCACGAGGCCCTTAAACCTCCTCTATACCCTCTTCCAGACATTCTCCAAATCATCATTGTTTTTTCTTCCTAACATGTGGCACCCAAAACTGAACCCAGTACTTCATAAGTGGTCTGACCAGGGAGAGCACAGCAAAGACAGTGTACTGCCTTCCTTTGGTGTATTATCTACCACTACTATGCCATTCTCAATGTAGTTATGGTTGCTTTCTTGGCTGCCATGCCATACTTTTGATTAAAAAAGGAAAAAAAAAATTACTCGGTAAATTTGTTGTATATTTGAAATGAATAATAAGTTGTGCATAGCAGATTTGTATTTTCATGTACAATCATCTTTCTTATTGTATTATTATAGAAATGCTTGTTTTACTCCATAAATTAAAAATAATTTTTAAAATGATATTGGAATCCACTGAGACTATTTTCAGCATCCTCGTAGTGCGAGAATTAACCTCACTTATCTTTAGTCATAAACCATAGACATGTTTACATGATTTTCCCTTTTCTCTGAGCTCCATTTAGATCTGATTAGTTCTCTTATTGTTTCATGAATATTCGCTTGCTTTTCAAATATATTATAAGTTTTATGAGGGCGAAGAACCTTCCTTTTCCCGCTACAACTTCCTTCACAGTTCCTCCTGAAGTGATATTTACCAAACAGTTACCCAGTAAGTACTTGTTGACTAATGGTGGAGAAGTTTCCTTCCTATAAAGGGAGAGGTTTAGACCCTATTTCATCCTGCTCTGAAAGTGTCAGCGTAGTATGCGAAGGTAGAAGCAGACTGGTGGATTGGAAAGAGTATTGGATTAGAAGTTAGGAGACCAAAGATCAGGGCTTCATTTGCTGTGTAGTCCTGGGCATGTCTATTTCCCTCTCTGGGCCGTTTCATTTCTCTGCTTCTGTAAAGGGGAGAAATGGTACAAGGTAATTTCTAAGGCCCTTCACCACTTTAACATTCTATGATTCAAAAAAAAAATCCATCTGTCTTCCCTGCCATCAATCTTCCAGCCAAGGAATCTGACTTGTTGTCATGTCAGTGTTAAGGTAGAATTTCTTGTTTGTTTTGGGAAACTTGAAAATGTTTGGTGAAATTTTTTAGAAAATTTGGAATTTTTGTTTAAAACGTTAGTAAATCTTGGGACTTGGGTACTTACATGGGTAAATTCAGGGTTTGTATTTTTTTTTTCAAGTCAGTCCTTAGAGAGATGAAAGCTAAGGTATAGAGACATGAGGAAGCCAATAACATACAAATGAGAGAAGTTTATTAGCAAGAAGATTTATGCTTTGAGAGCCTATGGCTAGTAAATAGCATTTCCTTAGAGGATTTAGTAAAATGTTGTTAAAATTAGAATTATGAAGATTAAAAACATTGTATCTCCCTTCCCATAACTTCTTCAATCACCTTTCACTTCCATAGGATCATAGACCTGAAAGATACCTTAGAAGCAATCTAGTTCAATTTCCTCTTCTCAAAGATGAGGAAACTGAGTCCTAGAGAAGTTCAGTGATTTCCCCAAGATCACACAGGCATCCTCCACAGGATTATAGGAAATGTGTTCCTCTCAGGCTTATCAGCAGTAACGATTTAACATGCTAGCTCCCTTCTATAGCCTACAAGAACGTGCATTCACACACAAAGAAACCCATCCTAGAAGTGGGGGTCAAGAACAAGCCGGTTGACCTCTCTGAGCCTCACTTCTCTTACTTATAAAAATGGGTATAATATTACTTGTGGTACATACATCATAATGCAGCTAGGTGGCACAGGGAATAGAGCAACGGGCTTGGAGTCAGGAAGACTCATCTTCATAAGTTCAAATCTGGCTCAGACACTTACTAGCTGTGAGACCCTGGGCAAGTCACTTAATTCTGATTGCCTTAGTTTCCTCATCTGTAAAATGAGCTAGAGAAGGAAATGACAAACCACTCTAGTGTCTTTGTCAAGAAAATCCCAAAATGGAGTCACAAAGAGTTAGACACAATTGAAAGACTCCACAGCAACATAATACATAGGATTGTTCTCAGGAATCAGTGAGTCAATGCAAAATAACTTGTAAATATTAAAATATGAATATTAAAAATTGTTATCTTAATCCTTAATGCGATACTAAAAATGTTATGTGTGTGTTGTTTTTGTTCAATCATTCAGTTGCATCCAACTCTGCAATGTCCCATGGACATTTTCCATAGGATTTTCTTGGTGAAGATACTGAAGTGGTTTGTCAGTTCTTTCTCCAGTTCATTTTACAGATGAGGAAACTGAGGTAATCAGGGTTAAGTGACTTGCCCAGGGTCATGCAGCTAACTCAAATCTTCCTGACTCCAGGTCTATTGTTCTATCTACTGCACCACCTGTGTGTACATGTTTTTAAATCCATAGAATCATGAAATCATAAAAGTGACCCAAGGGGGCCATCTAGTTTAACTCCCAGAATGGTCTGGTGATGATCGTGAAGGCTAACAAAAGGAAGTTTTAGTTACGTTAGGGGCAAGGGAAGGATCAAAAAATGTAAGAGGATCACTGAGTGGGGTGAATGAGATAATTGTAATGGATAATGGCTCACCATTTAACTTCTCAATTAACTACTCACTTTCTAATTTGCTTTCTTTTTTCTTCCATATGAAAATCCGTGTGCCACAGGGAGCTAATTTCAAAGCCAGACCTGGGTTCTAGTCCTGCTGCTGATATATACTGTCCCTGTGATCCCAGATAAGTCAGTCTTTTAGGCCACTCTAAGACTATTGGTTGAAAAGGATAAGGATTGAGGAAAAGGCATTCAGATTAAGCAATTAAGAGACCATTGGTAACTTGGGAGAGATCCCTTTCATTTAAATGGTAAGGATAAAAGTCAGATATCAAGATGCTGAGAAGTGAGTAAGAGCAAAGGAAATGAAGGTAGTAAGGCAAATGGCTTAGTGGATAAGACCCTCTGTTCAGACTCCAGGAGATCCGGGTTCAAATTTTGCTTCAGATACATGCTAGCTGCATGACCTTGGCCAACCTCTCTAGGCTTTTTTTCCTGTACAATGTAGGGGTTGAATACATGAACTCTAACATCAATTCTAGCTAGAAATCTATGATCCTATGAGTATAGGCAGCTTTTTATATGACTTTTTCTATAAAGTACAGGAAATATATAGGATTTAAGACATAATTTAAGGGATGACAGGGTCAAGTGAAGGACTTTCAAGGCTGGAAGCAGATTGGCATTCTTGTAGGCAGCAGAGAGGAGTCAGGAGATAAGGACAGAGAGAGAGATAGATTGAGCATTTATGATGCACTTACTATGATCTATAGACTGTCTTAAGTTCTGGGGATAAAAAGACAAACAAGATGAGTCAAGATAGTCCCAGTCCTTATGGAGCTTACATTCTAGTAGTGAAAGTAGTGAAAGACCCACAAACAGGAGAATGTGGTTGGGGAGTCAGTCAGTAAACATTTAGTAAATTCTCAGTATGTGCCAGGCACTAAGTCCTGGGGATACAAAGAAAGACAAAACAGTCAGTCCCTAATCTCAAGGAGCTTACAATTTAATGGTAAAGACATGTAAACAATTCTGTGAAAATGAGCTTAACAGGATAAATTGGCAATAATCAATAGAGGGAAGGCACTAGCGTTAAGTAGGATCCACCTTCCTATAGAACGTAGAATTTTAATTGGTACTTGAAGAAAACCAAGGAAGCCAGTAGGTGGAGAAGGGGGGGCAGAGCATTCCAGGCATAGGACGCGAAGCCAGTGAAAATGCCCAGAATCAGGAAATAGAATGTATTGTTCAAGGAATTATAAGGCCAGCGTCACTGGATCACAGAGTACATGTAGGGGGATGAAATTTATGATAAATGTAATGGATTTCTTACTTATTTTAAGTGAATTGATAAATACACTTTAAAAAATTATCAGTTTTAATTTCTAATACAGTAAATATTGGTAGATATAAAACCAACATAAGCAAAAGCTCTTTGGCATCCTCACTAATTTTTAAAAGTATAATGGGATCCTGACACAAAAACTTTTGAGAACTACTATGCTAAAATATTCTCTCGTATATGCCTTGCAATTGTATAGGTAAGTAAACCTGTAGATGACCAGTCTGTAATATCTTTACGGAGATGGTATATATTCCCATTTTAGTCTTCAAATATTTAAAATTCACTTTTTTACTTTTATTTCTATTTTTATGAAAACATTGTTTCTAGTGTTTTCTGAAAATATACTCTTAAAAGCTTTGATAGGAAATGTTTGAAAGGATGGAAACTTTTAAAACTATAATGAGAGGCAGTATAACATATTAGGTAGAAGGGAAGACCCACCTTGGAGTCACTCCTTGGAGTCTGGAGTCCCACGTTTGTTACTTGTCACATGACCAGTGAACAAGTCAGTTAATCTTTCAGTATCCCAGGCAACGGAACTCTCCAAATGACAGGTAAATCGACCATCTGGATCAGTGGAGGGAGTTTCTGCACTGCTTGGTCTCCATGCAGATGAAATCACAGATCCAGAAGGAAAAAATATGGTTACAAAGATACTTATTCAATCCTGAAATCTGATTACATTTAGGATAGTAAGATCTTAGCATTTAGATTTGGAAGGATACTTGGAAATCATTTATTTTAACTCTCAAGTTACAGATGAAGAAGCCGATGCCCAAAGGGAGAGGAAGAGGCTTGCCCAAGGTCAATGACAGGCAAAAAATAAATAAATACAGATAATTAAAGAATAAATGTTCAGGAACTACTTCCTTCTTTCATATTTAAGATTTAATTATCTATTTCCTTAGAATGCATCAGCAGCATTTATGCAACATAAGACTTGGGAAAGTATGTTTTTAAAATTGAGGATGGAGAAAGGAATGGGAAATGAGATTAGTTTGAGTATAGCTGGCTGGAATGTACCCTGAAAGCATATGGAAATAAATAGCATTCTTAGGAAAGGGATGTATTGCTGAAATGAAGCGATTTCTTGACGGTTGGCTCAAGATTTGGTATTGTTAACGAACACTTTGAACTTGCTGCATATTGTGGTGTTCTGTTAGAAATGCTTTTAAAGCAAATATTTTTCTTCCTATCTTGCAGATGAGGAAAATGAAACTTGGAAGGGTCTTAGAGCTTATCTCTAGTATTCCAGAATGAGTTGGCAGTGGGGGGGAAGAAAGGCCCAGACCTTGAGGTCCTTTACTCTTTTCTTTGGCTTTTCTGTACTTTACTTTTCTTTATGTTGGAACACTTCAGAGAGCATGGGGAAATGCATATACGTAAGAGAATTAGTTATGCACAAAAGCATAGAGTCAGTTTTTTGGAGATGAGAGGCAGCATGGAGTAGTAGAAAGAACACTGACTCTGGAGTCCAGAAATCTAGGTTCACATACCCCTTGTAGTACTTACTACCATGTGTGATCTTGGGCAAGCCACAACCTCCCTGAGTCTTAGCTTTTTCAACTGCTTTAAATCTAAATTTTATCCTGCATTTATGTAAAATACCCAGGAAGGTTCCCGAGGATGACCCATTTACTCATAAGAAAAGATACTCATTTTCCTTTCAGTTTTTGTTCTTATGTTCTGATGTTCTAAAGAAGAATTCAGCTCAACAACGACTGAATAAGGAAGCGTCTACTTTGTACAAGGCATTGTTCTAGGTGGTACAGTGGATGGAGTGCCAGGTCTCAAGTCAGGAAGATTCATCTTCATGAGTTCAAATCCTGCCCCAGACACTTACTAGACATGTGACCTTAGGCAAGTGGCTTAACCCCGTTTGCCTCAATTCCTCTTCTGTAAAACGAGCTGGAGAAGGAAATAGCAAACCACTCCAGGATCTTTGCCAAGAAAACCCCAGTGGGGTTACAGAAAGTTGGACACAACTGAATTGATTGAAAAACAAAAATGTTCTAGGAACTGGACTTACAAATATGAAAAACAATATAGCTTTTGCTCCCCTCAAAAACGTTATGATCTCATCTAATATTTGTGTTTGGGTATGGGTGAGGAAAATACGTTAGGGGGATGTTTCACTACACCAGTGAGTGGATTGTGATCAGGACAAAGGAAAGCTAGAGGCAAAATGCTATAAGAAACTTGGAGTAGAGATAGAGAGCTCTCTGTAACCTGATCAAAGGTCACAGAATGCCATGAACAGTGGAAACTATGAAAAGCAAAAGTCACATAGCTGGAGAGTTTCTCTTTGAGACTAGAGCTGAATCATTAGTGGTATTCAATCTGTAGCTCTTACTGCTGGTAAACGTTATAATTTAATTTTATTTATTTAAAATTTGCAGCAAATGTTGGCATTCCAAACCTTTTATTTCCTATCATTGGTGGTCTCTTGCTGGGTTTAGTTCAACGTCTCATTTAACTTCATGGTTGTACTGTCCTTTGTGCCAATAGGCTGATCGCATTTCACCAATCGATCATTTCATTTTTATCTTTGTATCTCCCAAACCTAGCAAAGCTCCTGACACTTAATAAATGCTTATAGATTGATTATTAACAATTAGAACTATTGAAAATAGAATGATTTGTCTCTGGGAGTGTTGAGGTCACTTCTCACTGGAGGTATTTAAGTCATTGTAGTATGACCACTTGTCTAAAGTGTAGATAAAGTGTGATTTGTGGTTTGGATAGGAGTTGCACTCCATGGCCTCATAGGACCATAGATTGGGAGCTGAAAGGGACTTTAGAGGCCAGGGAGTCCAAAGCCCTCTATTTACAAATGAGTAACCAAGGCACAGAAAGGTTAAGGAATGCCCAGAGCCTCACAGCTCATAAAGTGTCTGAACCTACGTCTTTCTAACACCAAATCCAGTCTCCTATCCATTCTCCTGCTGCTGAGGTCCTTCTATCTCTACCCCTCACCATTGCTGTGTCCTCGATCTACCAGTAAAAGTTATTATAGCTCATTAGCAAACTAATTCCTTAACAAAGGGTCAGAGAGAGAAAAATTCCTCACTCCCCTTTCCTTTCTACTTCAGAGAAATCTGCTATCAGTTCCACAGGAAGTCAGTAAAGTCAAGGAATGGAAAAGAAGGTGCCATCTGGTTAGATTCATTAGCTTCATTAATGTAGAAAAGGTCCATTTGTTGTATTCATTTCATGGAGGCAGCCTGAAGATACCCTGCCAGTTTTTCTACAGATATTCCATGTGGTTAAGATGTCTTCGCCATGTGAGTGAGGGGGAAAATATTTTAAGTGTCTTTCCCTCACATCTTAATTTAAGTTATTCTAATACTCACTGAAACAGTCACTAATGGGAAAAAATCGAGCATTTTGAAAAATCGCATTGCTGTACAGAGAAGGAGAGATTGAAACTGGAGCCTATAATTTTTTCATACACAATGTAATAGATTTTAAAGAAAATTATTAAAATATGTTAGACTGCATTTTGCCTTGCCTGAGATTACCTCTGCCATACAATTTGGCCCTTAATAATGTTTTTTATCCATACCTGTGATTTTTATTGGTGTGTGGAACTCCCTGAAGTAGAAATATCCTCCATTGGTGCAGATAAACAACTTAAAATATTACAGATGTGGAAAAGCTCAATGACTTCTCCATGGTCATAGAACTAGTGGGTGTTATAGACAAATTTTTGTCTATACACAAATTTTCTTGATTTTAAGGTGGCTTTCTATCCACTAATCTCATGCTATCTCTTTATAGTAAATCATTTGGGAGGAGATAGGGTCTACCTGTTATTTTATTGGTTTATGGAACAAGAATTGAGGAAATTCCCTTTCCCAGTGCAGATTGGGGACAATTCTATAATTTATGTTCTTAAAAGAGTTTCCTGGACACGTGGACATTGAACCCTTTGCTGAAGGTCACAAAGCCAATATGTGCCAGAGGTGAAATTTGAATCTAGGTCTCCCTCACTCTGATTCTGTCTTTAATCTATTACTCCACATTGCCATACACGTAATCATGTTATCTATTATATACTTTGCCTTTTTTTCTATATGTTTTGTCTCCCCACCCAAATATGTCAACTCCTTGAGAACAAAGGCCATGATTTGTGGGGCCTCATTCGTTTTAATTCAACAAACATGAAACTACTATTATAGCACTGTGCTCATTGCTGGGGGGGGGGGGATACAAAGAAAGACCTGAAAGGGAAGCCCTCCCTAACCCACCTCAAAGAGCTTACCTTCTGAAATGAACCTTGCTTAGCACATATCATGCCTTTCAAGGATTCAGAAGAAAGCTAGTTAGGGTAACTCAGGAGAGACTTCGAGTTTATGAAGATCTTGTCATAGGGACTGATGAATGTGGGAGAGCATAGAACTCTCATCACTTGAGTATGTGGTTACCACAAATTTGAGGGAGTACATTGAGCACAGATGGCTCCCTGATTTTTTGCTCTGCCCCTACTTCCTTCCCACAAGTCGCAATACACCTGCAAGATCTCATCCGTGGTATAAGCATTTTGCTGAAAGTACCGTAAAATGTGTTTTGTTCATCTAAGCAGATTTTCATTTCAGAATTATTTCATGATGGGTATTATATTAAAGGTGGACTCAGAGGGAGAAGGGATAAATTGCCAGGTTCCATAGGAAATATAGTAGGAGTGATGAGTAACTGAATCCAGTTATTATCTCCTTAGACCAAGAACATAAGTAGGGTTAGTTAGGTTAGTTAGGGTTAGTTAGACAGTGATCTCCATATCCAGATATAGAACTTATATATGTCCAGTGTGGCATCAGTCAAACTCTGTTTTTCAGGCAGCTAGTGATGTACTTTGAGGCAGAACTGGATGCAGTGAGTGCTGGGCCTGAAATTGGAAGGACTTATCTCTCTGCATTCAAATCTGGCCTCAGGCACTGACTAGCTGTGAGACCCTGGGCAAGTCACTTAACCCTGTTTGACTCTATTTACTCATCTATAAAACAAACTGGAGAAGGAAATGGCAAACCATTCCAGTATCTTTGCCAAGAAAACCCCAAATGGGGTCACGAAGAATCAGACACAATTGAAACCACTAAACAACAAAAGTGAAACACTTGGCTTATTTTTGCCCTCTCAGGCCACCTGACAGAGAAATTAGGGGTCTTATCTGCTAAGATAGTCACAAGGATCTCCTACAAGCTGAAGGAGGGTGGGGTGTCTGCATCAGTGGATTCTTGTTCTCTGAAATCATTTCAAACTTTGTGAAGTGATTTCTCTTAGGCATTAAATCAAATTCATGAAGAGGATGACAGTTAGATCCCTGAGGACAATTAACTTGTCAGTGATTCGCATGACTTAGTCCTCACACTGGTAACTTTGGTGGTGAAATTCTGAGTTATTAAGAAACTGCTGCTTTTAGGAATTCAAGATAAAAGTTCTTATATTTGGAAATTACACATTAAAGTTTGCTCCAGCAATATTTTTTTCCCCCGGAGTTGATTTCACAGGTATAAAGAATCTGTAAGTGACTTACAGTTTTTAAGAACTTTCTAGAGTCTTGAAAGGTTAAGTGATTTTCCCGTGGTCACCCAGCCAGTATATATCAGAAGCAGGATTTGAACTCATGTTTTCCGAATTCTGTGACTGACTCTCTAACCCCTTCTCCATGTTGCTTCTTTAAGCAATAGCTAACAACCTTAAATGTGAAATCCCTAGATTACTTGAGTTCCTCTGAAGTCCCATATGCTGTCTAACACTGCCACTTACATGGCATGCACTACCTCATCTACTTCTCCCTCACTCAGGAAACAATAATCAAGTCATTGCTTCTAGGAACAGCCTGAAAATCTACATTTACTCCTCTCTGTCTCCATTCCCAGTCCCCCTGCTATCACTCCCCAATACATGTTGCATCTTTCCAGTAGAATGTAATCTCCCTGAGGGCAGGGACTGCCTCACTTTTGTCTTCAAATCACCAGTGTCTATCACAGTGAGGGGTGCACACTAGGTACTTCAAAAATACTCTTCATGGATATCATACCATTTTTTGTTTTACAGTTATTTGCCATCTTCCTTTTCAAGATCAGGGGTACACAGACTATGGCCCTCTGGCCATATCCAGCCCACCCTTTTTTTGTATGGCTTGTGAGCTAAGAATAGCTTTTGGTTTTCATTCTCAGCTCATTGGCATATAAAAATGAGAGGCAGACTGGATTTGACACTCTGGGCCAGGGTTTGCCAATCCCTGTAATTGGATTATAAATTCCAAGAGGATACTAGCTATATTTTGCACTTTCTTATATGCCCTATAGAAAGTAGAAGAGTGCTTTTGCACATAGTAATAGCTTAATAAATATTTGTTTGAAAGAATGACTGTACTGTAAGATTCTGCCACTCACCTAAGTTCATGGTAAAAAAAAAACAAAACTACTCTCCTAGTTGATGCAATTTACAGTCAGTCCACCAATAAACTTTTTTAAAAGCACTTGCTATGTACTTGGCAGTGTGCTAAAGAAAAGCAAAAACATGGTCCATACAGTGAAGGAGCCCACAGTTTAATGGAGAAAATAACACGAGTATGACCACCCACATCGGATACAGATCATGTAAATGGAAGGCACAAACAGTGAAGGCAAGAACAGGAGGAGGGATCTGAGCTGAGTCTAGAAGGAAGCCAAGGAATCCAGGAGGCAGAATGAGAGGTAAATGCTGGGAGAGATCAGAGCAAATGCAGAGAGTCATGAGATAGCCAATCATTGAAGAGGGAACTGCTGTTCCTTAGGTCATTGTAGCTCTATCATAAAATACACGAAGAGGAGTTTTGAAGGTTTTAAATGCCAGAAAGAAGACCTTATCTTTAATCCTGGAGGTAATAGGGGTACATTGTCATTTGTTGACCAGGAAGAGACATAGTCAGACCTACAATTTAGGAGATCACTGGGGCAGCTGAATTAGAGCAGGAAGAGATTTGAGGTACAGAGACCAAACCAGATGTTTCAACAGTCCAGGCAAGAGGTGATGAGCGCCTTTATTAGGGAGTTGGCCGTCAAAATAGAAGGAAACATATTTGAGAGACATTGTTTACCTGTAAATAAGATTTGACAACAGATTGGATATGTAGGGTGAGTGTGAGTTTTGACACTGAAATTGTGAGCCTGCAAGGATGATGCTGTCTTCAACAGTAATAGGAAAGTCGGGAAGAGGGGAGAGTGTGGGGGGAAAGATAATGCATTCTATTTTGGATGTGTTAAATCTGAAATGCCTATTGTTGTTCATTTGTTTCAGTCACATCTGACTCTCCCTGACCCCATTTGGGGTTTTCTTGGCACAGATACTGGATTGGTTTGCCGTTACCTTCTGCAGCTCATTTTACAGATGAGGAAACTGAGGCAAACAGGGTTAAATGACTTGCCCAAGATGTCTGAAACCACATTTGAACTTAGGTCTTCCTGATTCTAGGCCCAGTGCTCTATCCACTGAACAATCTGGTTGCCAAAATGCCTATAGGACAAGCAATTTAAGGTGTCCAAAAGGCAGTTGGTAATGAGCAACTGGGACTTAATAACAAGATTAATAAATGTTCTATCTAGCAATCTATCTCTGTTTCTCTCTATTTATCTCCTATAGCTATATGGTCAACATGTATCAATGGCACATTGTCTTTATGACTCCAAGACTGGCCATCTATCCATTATACTGTGGTGACTCACATGATGTAAATATTTTCATTAATTTTACATATTATTTTTATTTAGATGGTGGCTTGCATGGTGACCATGACCCTGTGCTAACCAACAATTTTATCAGCATCTCAGATGACAGCAAAGTTGGCATGTTTATCTAATTCAAAAGTGGTCTGACACTGGGAGTTACAGCTAATGTGTATGACAGAGTTGGGATATCCTGAGGGATCTCAACAGGCTAGAATGGTGGGCCAAGTCATAAGATGAAATTTAATAGGAACAAACAGACAGTTCTAAGGAATCAGCTGAACAAGCACAAGATGGGAAAGGCATGACTGGGTAACAGAAATGATGTGGGGATTTTAGTGGCCTTCAAGCTTAATGTGGATCAACAGCGTGACTCAGCAGCCAAAAAAAGGCTAGTAGGATCATTGGCTGCCTTAAAAGAAATTAGTATTCATGATGGAACAAAAAAAGGTGCTAGCCCTGATATGCTCTGACCTGTTAGAGAGTGATGGTGATGACGATGATGATGAGCATTTATGTGGAACTTTGAGGTTTGCAAAACACTTTAAAAATATTATCTTATTTTATTTTCACAATATTCCTGGGAGATAAGTACTATTGTTATCCACATCTTATAGTTGAGAAAACTGAGGCAGACGGGTTAAGTGAGTTACCCGGTGTCATACTGCTAGTTTCCGAGGCTGGATTTGAACTCAGGTCTTTCTGACTCCAGGTTCTCTGTACTCTGTGATACCAGATGTCACATTCTGAGACAGACATTGATAAGCGGGGAACACGCAGAGTAGGGTAAGCAGTATGTTTAACCTAGAGAAGAGAAAGATTAGAGTAGAGAAGTGAGGACATGCTAGTTATCTACAAGTCTGACAAGGGCCATGTTATAGAATACAGATTAGATTTTTTTCTGATTGACTTCAGAGGGCAGAGACAGGAATAAAGTAATATTATTGTAAATAGTGTAATGTTCACATTCTGAAGACATCAGAAGTCTTCCAGATATAACTTCCTCACAAATAGGGTCAGCTTTGTATTTCCTTTTTGTTGTTGCTGTAATCCCAGCTACCAGGGAAAATGGCTAGTGGATCTTTTGTGCACCAGAGTTCTGAGTTGCAGTGAACCAAGTCACTTGGCCTCCACACTAAGTCCAGCGTTAATATGGCAAGCCCTAGAATCTATAGTTCCTCTGTATTTGATTTTTTTTCTCCTTTTTGGCTACTTGCAGTATTTTTTCTTTGACCTGGAAGCTCTTGATTTTGGCTGTGTCATTCCTTGGTGTTTTCATTTTGGGGTTTTTTTCAGGGGTGATTGGTGGATTCTTTCTGTTTTCACTTTTCCCTCTGGTTCTACTGGATCTGTGCAGTTTTCACTTAACTATTCCATTCCTTTCAATGTAGTTATACCCCTATTGGAACTTAAGCTCCTTAAGGACAGAGATTGCTTAGTTTTTGTCTTTGTATTCACAGCATAGACACCCCCACCTACTAAATTCCTACCCATCATTTAAGACTCACTTCAAATGTTACATCGTTCAGGAAAACTTCCCCAGTTTCCCCAGTAAAAATCACCCTTTTTTCCTTGGGCCTTGTATAGCATTTTTTATACTTTCCTTATTCATATGAGTACTGCCTAGAACATAGTAGTTACTTAATAAATACTTTTTAAATTGAGTTTAATCGAATTAGCTATTCTATTTTTTTTTAAATCCATCAGATCAATTCATTCACTTAATCAGAGATACACTGTGTAGCTAAGCCATCTTACCAGGCAAATCAAGATAATTTTCAAAATCAGAAGTTACAAATGTTATACTAAACTCCTCTGGTCAATTGGTAACACTGGCCCCTAGCACATTTGTAGCAATAATGCGGCCTGCTGCTACTATGGCTGTGTAAGGCCAATAACAGCAGCACACAGAAGGGCTGCCAGCACAGGATCTTTGATCCGCTTTTCTAAGGAAAGCAACTTTAAAGGTTAACAATCTCACTTTAATTACATATGCAAATATCATTCACTTAGTTCAGGAGAAAAAGCCAGCACCCTGAACTTCAAAGCAAATACAAACAAGTTACAAACATACATTATATACACAGAGCAAATAAACACAAATCAACAGACAGGCCTCTTATCTGTCTGACCAAATCACAATAGTTACCAGAGAAGAACCAATGGGTCTGGTTTGGCAGGGCTGGGCGGGGGGCAGGGGGCAGTGGATGCGGGGGAGATGGCGGGAGTTGCAATGGCTTGCCCAGAGACTCCATACTCCTTCCGTGAGTGAGCCCTAAACAAAATGCTGACCTCTGAGTTTATATACCCTTCTTAGGGCCTGAAGGCTTCATACTTAATCAGCAAAAGGGTGTGGGCCTGGGGATTTACACCTAGTTAGCAAAAGGGTGTGAGCCTAGTAAGACTTAATCAAAGGCACTTGATTACTTTAGCATTCTAAAAGAGAAAACAGTTAAAAAAAAAAAGTCCCACCTTAATGACTAATACAATTTTTCTGACTGATCATCCATTCCATGCTTTATGCTTCAAAACTATGGTACTTGAACCAAGTATTAGCCTTAAGAGCTTTTGCAGTTTCCAAACTACTTTTTGAGGGAGGGAAATTGTTAGCCCTTTCCACCAGTGCCTCTGCAGCCCACCTTTATGTAGAAATGAAATTTTGCTTGAAAGAAAAATGCCCCATTGCCTCAACTTTTCACAGCAGAATGCCGAGTCTCCTTCCCAAATGGCTGATATTTCATACATGTGAGTTGATGTTTAATTAGGCGCACAGAATAAAAACTATATCAGGCAAAACTTAGATAACTAAAAAGTGAATCACCTGTGATCTATCCCCTTCCTAAAAGCTCATTCAAGATAGCTAATTTTTGATAGAGTTATCTAATGTGCATCTTCACTGTCTACTCAGCTCTATTTCTATATTAGGTTTGGTTATTCACCATTTGCAAATCACACTACCTTGGTTTTCTGCAAAAAAAAAATGTTTTCATTGATTTAAGATTTGATGATTCTACTCTCACTCCCCTTATAGAATTCCAACCCATCCCTCCTAGGCCCATTTCAATTGCCACATCTTTCATAAACCCTTCCCTGCTTTCTTTCGGTGGAAACCATCCTTCCTCCCTTAGGCCTTGAAGAGCACTTTATTATGTATCTCTCCTATTCATATGTCACATTCTATTTTGTTACTTGTATGTACTTCTTTGTCTGCCTTCCATATTGTAAACTTCCTAAAAGGGGCAGATAATGCTACAGAATATATTCTTGGAGTGGACAGAAAATTATGCCACGTGACCTTGGAGGTTCCTTCCAATTTGAAGACTTTATGATTCATTTTAGACATCTGGGAGTTGCTTAATTAGTATTAGATTTCAACACTGACTTACTTTTCTAGTGATTTCTGTGTAACTCTCAATGTATCTCAGTATATTCTGTAGAAAACAAGAGTGAGCCAACCAAGAGAAACACAAGAAAAGTAAATAATTACAATTATAAAGAAAAGAGTCAGCAATTAAATAATTTCTCTCATGTTAATAGTTTGTTTTGTTTTATTGGATTGAGGACTGGAAGAAAAAAGAAAGAATAGTCATGAAGGGACAAAAAAAAAAGATCTAAGAGGCTAAAAGTTTAAGAAGATCTTAAGAATTAGGATGTGGGAAAGAGGAAGCGCTGGATTAACATTCTTTACACTAAATCTTGTAGATCCCCATGAGTGAATCAATATGTTGGGGGTGGAGGGATAGGAGATATAATAATGTAAAGTATAAAGTTACTACAATGGAGCAAGGAGAATCAAGAGACCAAAAAAACAAACAAAGAAAGAACTGAACATGATTCCCACCTTACCTCCAGTTTGAAAGTGATTAGAGAAGAAATAATGCTTTCTTTAAAAAACAGTGGAGGATTTGGAACAGTATACAAGATACAGTCATGGGGGAAAAGGGGTCGGGTGAAGGGATTAGAAGGCAGATCTCCTCCAACAAATGGAAGGAAGTTATTAAAGAAGTTTCTTATATTAGAAAAATTGTGTGTGGTGAGAGACAGGCATTTTTTTAATATATACAATCGGTTTCATCTTGGGGAAATGGACCAATAAGAGACCACTTTTCCAAGTCCTTGGCTTCTAAGAGCTGTAACCCATCAAAGGAAAGTGAAAGTTAGTTAGGTGGGCTGTAGGGAAGTAGATAAGAAGATAGGATAGCCATATCTAAGGACCTGTGAATAATAATAGTGAGAGCATGGGGTAAGAGCAGGCTCAAGATTTGGAATATAGACATATATAGAATATAGGCATATATATATATATATATATATATATATATATACACACACATATATATATATATATATATTTGTACCACATCAATGTGATAAAAATGGCACTACTACTCAGATTGTCAGTAATGCATCTATAAATCACATAAACTGAAACTCTTTAACTTTTCAAATAATCAAATGCTCTTAATGACTTTTCCTAGCAGTGGTGTCAGAAAGTACTTAGTATCTTGTTTAGAAAAATACAATTCATATAGAATATATCTTTATGTATTAATAAAACATTCGTAGAGATAATTAAACTCTAAACTCCCTGAGGTAAGGGACTGTGTCTTAATTCATTCATCGACTCTCCAAGCCTTTGTTTTTGTTATCTCACTTGCTTGGAATTCACTGCATTTGCCCCCACACCCTCCTCACCTTCTCTGCCTCCCTTCTTCAAAATTCACCTTAGCTGTGTTTCCTTTTTTAAAAAAATTCAGCTTTATTTGATTTTCAATCCCTATTTCTCTCTTTCCACTTCCCCTGCTCCCTCCCATTGAGATGACAAGAAAAACAAGTTATGTATAGTCACACAAAATTAATTCTCACATTATTCATGTAAAAAAAAAGAATGAAAAGAAAAGAAAGAAAAAGAAAATATGGTTAAATTTGTACTTATCTGTACTCTCCGTCTAGAGGTGGCTAGCATGTTTCATCATTAATTCTTTGTAATTGTGGTTGGCCATGTGTTGATCAGAGTTACTAAGTCTTTCAGAGATAATTACAATATTTTTACAATTTATGATACTACCATTATTTTATAAATTGTCCTCCTGGTTCTGCTCACTGTATTTTGCATCAGTTCATGCAAGTCTTCCCAGGTTTTCCTGAAACTATCTCGTTCATTACTTCTTGAAGCACAATAGTATTCTATCACATTCATATCCTATAACTTGTTGAACAAATCCCCAATTGATGGACATCCTCTCAGTTTCCAATTCTTTGCCACCACACAAAAGAGCTACCATAAATATTTTTGTACTTATGGGACCTTTTCCTCTTTCTTTATTCTCTTTGGGGTATGGACCTAGTAGTGGTATTACTGGATCCAATAGTATGAATAGCTTTGGGGCATAGTTCCAAATTGCTTTCCAAAATGGTTGGACTAATTCACCCATGGCTCCACCAACAGTACATTAGTGTGTCTGTTTTCCCACATCCCCTACAGCATGTCATTTTCCTTTTTTGTTATGTTAACCAATTTGATGAGTGGTACCTCAGAGTGGTTTTAGTTTGCATTTCTCTAATCAATAGTGATTTAGAGTATTTTTTCATATGATTTGATAGCTTGGATTGCTGCTTAATCATAATTCTTTGACCATTTATCAATGAGGGACAGTGGTCATCTTTTCTATAAACTTCCCTTAGGTAAGCAGAACCTAAGGTTAAAACCCTTAGCCGAAAAATTTCTCCCTCTTCCTATTTCTCATAGTATTTTGCTTGGACCTCTCCTTTGCAATTATCACATTCCTTCTGTCATCATAGTTATACAGCACATGTTAAAAATCTTAGTGCAGCTTTTAGCCATCAAATATTAAATGTATTTAAGCCTTTAAGCATTTAAATGTATTTTAAATGTTTAAATTTTAATGATTTATAACTGCACCAAGACTTTTGGGACTCTGTGTGTGTGTGTGTGTGTGTGTGTGTGTGTGTATTATCTATGTAAATTTATATGTATATATGTTTTACTTTCAGTATTCAGCTCCAGGCTTTTTGAGAGCATGGATTTTTTGGTCTGGGGTTTTTTTGGTAGTTTTGTTTTTTTTTTTTGGTCCTCAGTGCCTTGTTTACTCTCATGGATGAGGTAGCTGCTTAATACATGCTTGAATTAAATTTTTATATCTTCCACAGTGCAAGACACCACAGTATCTTGAATAGATGTGATAAGTAAAAACCTTAAGTGAATTAATATAGAATCATAGATTCGGAGATAGAAGGAACTTTAGAGGCCAAGTCCAATTTCCTTATTTTACAGTTGAGGAAACTGAGTCACAGAGCTGTTAAGTGATTTGCCCAGAGTCACAAAACTAAAGTGTCTGAGGCAGGATTTGGACCCAGATCTTTCTTACTATAAGCCCACTTACCCTACCCTGTATTCCTCTCTTTCCTTAAAAGTGTTTAGTAGAGTTTATTAGAAGAGATTTTACCAGTCTGTGTTACCGACCTAATTATATTGATTTTACTCACTCTTCAAAGTCTGGGCTCACTTATGGAGTCTCCTGAAGTCTCTTTTACTTTCCCTTCATTATTCCTATTATTTCTGCTTTGTAATGATGTTGCTAAGATCCACACCAAACACTCCCTTAGTTACCCCTGGGTACTTAAAATCTGACTACAGTCTATCTCAGCCTCAGTTTATCAGTGCTACTCTATATCAACTCAGCCACACCATTACTCACTGTCCACACCCTATTCTCTGCAAACTCCATAGACTTTTCCTGCTAAACAAGGACCACCATTACCACTGTAATATCTTTATAGCCCTTGGAATAAACAATTAAGGGTAGCTGTTATTCACTACTGCCTTTTACGCACAGCTGTGTGCCTTTTAAGTAAAACATCCCCAGAACCATAATGAGTCAATTTACGTACATACATGCATGTGTGTATGTGTATTATATATGTATATATACATATATATGTGCTTATGACACAAATTTTGAAGTCTCTGATGCATTTTGAAGGATCGATAAATAAGTAAGTAAATAATAACAAAATATTTTGATGTTTTTTTCTATATTATAACCCTATTTTCATTTATATTTTCTTATAGACATTATATATGTCATTAGTATAATTATAAAAACAGTATAATTATTCACATTATTTGATCATTTATCAATTGGGGATAGAGGTATTTTCCATAAACCTTCTTTGATAGTTTCTCTATGCTTAGCTAAAAAAAATTTCTCCCTCTTCATATAATTAGTAGGATTAACTGCTTGTTCAATAGATTTAAGTCCTATTGTAAAGAAATATATTTTCTTAGAGTTTGAATAATATTTTTGGGAAAGCTGAATACAACCCCAAATTGGCTAATTATTTTTTTCTTATTTCTGCTCAAAATTACCAATCTATTATAATTATTTGGATGATGAAGGAATATGGTAGCTAATGAAATCTAGTACTCACAAACAGGTTCCAAAGGGATGGTGATGATGATAATCATGAAAAAGAAGACAAAGAATAGTATTTCTATAGTGCTCTAAGATTTACAAAGTGCATTATAAATATTGCCTGATTTTATCCTCACAATGACCATGGGAGGTAGGTACTATTATAGCTCCATTTTAAGGATGAGGAAACTAAGGCAGACAGAAGTTAAGTGACTTGCCCACAGTTACATAGTAAGTAAGTGTGTGAGGCTAAATTTGAACTCGAGTCTTCCTGATTCCAGGCCCAGTGATCTATCTCCTGTACCATATAAATAAATTAATTAATAAAACTGACACAATCATTGGCTTTTATGTGAAATTAGGTATATCCAGATGCATATCTAACCTGGGAAGCCAATATCACATTTAGATGTACAAGTTAACTTTATACAAGTGCTAATTATTTATTGGCAAATAGCTTTAAGGCTAGATTTAAAAACAAACAACAACTATGTTTCCAAAATGTAATAATCCATGGTGCCTTATTTTCAACACATTTTCATTTTGTTTCATCTTTTTAATTGACTTCTCACCTTTTTTTCTCAGAAATTCAGTGTTAGACTAGCAATAAATAACTACATAGTGTGAGTTATTTTTATAAATTATTTTTATTTATTTTGTTAAATATTTCCCAGTTACATGGAAAACATTTATAACAATCATTTTTTGAAATATTGGGTTCCAAATTTTCTCCCTCTCTCCCTCCTTTCACTCCTCCTTAATTGCACAAGTGAAGTCATGCAAAACATATTTCCATATTAGCCGTGTTGCAAAGGAAAACACAAAATAGAACAATAAAAATAAAGTGGCAGGGGGGGAAGTATGCTTCAATCTGCATTCAGAGTTCATTAGTTCTTTCTTTGGGGGTGGATAGCATTTTTTTTTTATCATAGCTCCTTTGGAACTGTTTGGGATCATTGTCTTCTTCAGAATAGCCAAGTCTTTCACAGTTGATCCTCCTTATAATATTGCTGTTCCTGTGTACAATGTTCTCCTAGTTCACTTCACTTTGCATGAGTTCATATAAATCTTCCCACATTTTTTCTGAAATCATGCTGCTCATCCTTTCTTATAGCACAATTATATTCTATCTCAATCACATACCGCAAATTCTTCACCCATTCCCCAGTTGATGGGCATCCTCTCAATTTCTAATTCTTTGCCACCATGAAGAGAGCTGCTATAAATAATTATTGTACAGATAGGTCCTTTTCCCTTTTCTTTGATCTCTTTGGGATACAGATGTAGTAGTTGTATGACTGTGTTAAAGGAATATGCACGATTTTATAGCCCTTTGGGAGCAGTTCCAAATTGTTCTCCAGAATGTTTGGACAATGGTTTACAACTTCAACATCAGTATATGAGTGTCCCAATTTTCCCACATACTTTACAGAATTTGTCATTTTCCTTTCCTGTCATGTTAGCCAGTCTGATAGTGTGAGGTGGTATATCAGAGTTGTTTTAATTTGCGTTTTTCTAAACAGTAGTGATTTAGAACATTTTTTCGTGTGATTATTGATAGCTTTGATTTCTTCTTCTGAAAACTGCCTATTCATATCTTTTCACCATTTATGAACTGGGGAATTACTTTTATTTTTATAAATTTGACTCAATCCTCTATATATTTGAGAAATGAGGCCTTTATCAGATAAACTTGATATAAAATTTTCTTCCCAGTTTCCTGTTTTCTTTCTAATTTTGGCTGCATTAGTTATTTTTGTCCAAAAGCTTTTTAATTTCACATGATCAAAATTATCTATTTTACTTCCCATAATTCCATCTATCTCTTGTTTGGTCAGAAACTTCTTTTATTCATAAATCTGGCAAGTACGTTTTTCTGTACTCCCCTAATTTACTGACAATATCACCCTTTATGTCTAAATCATTTATCCATTTTGAATTTATCTTAGGTGTTGGTCTGTGCCTAATTTCTGCCAAACTACTTTCCAGTTTTCCCAGCAATTTTTGTGAAATGTTCAGTTCTTACCCCCAAAACTTAGAACTTTGGGTTTATCAAATACTAGATTACTCTGGGTCATTTACTGCTGTGTATTGTGTACCTAATCTATTCTACTGATCCACTACTATTTCTTAGCCAATACCAGATCGTTTTATTACCACTTTGTTTTTGATTACCATTTTGAAATCTGGTTATGCTAGGCCTCCATGCTTCACATTTTTTCATTGATTCCCTTCATATTCTTGACCTTTTGTTCTTCCAGATATAATTTGTTACTATTTTTCTAGGTTTATAAAATAGTTCTAATTTGATTGGGGTGGTCCTGGAAAAGTAAATTAACTTACGTAAAATTGTTATTTTTGTTATTTTGCCTTGGCCTACCTATAAGCAATTAATGTTTCTCCACTTGTATAGATCCATCTTTATTTGTGTGAAAAGTGTTTTCTAATTGTGTTCATATAATCCCTGAGTTTGTCTGGGCAGGTAGACTCCCAAATATTTTATATCATCTACTGTTACTTTAAATGGAATTTCTCTTTCTGTCTTTTGCTGCTGGGTTTTGTTGGTAGTTTCTAGTATTGTTGGATTCTGGTTTCTAATCCATTCTGCTATCTGCTTCCTTTTCTATGGATGAGTTTATCCCATTCACAGTTATGATTGTTAATTGTGCATTTTTCCCCATCCTATTTTCTTCTATTTATCCTCCTCTCCTTTTATTCCATTTCTTCTCAAAAGTCTCTTTTCCCTTTGACCACTGCCTTATTTTATCTGTCCAACATATTCTTTTATCCCCTTCCCCTCCTACTTCCCTGTTGGGTAAGATAGATTTCTCTTACCAATTGAGTATGTTTATATATTTTCCCTCTTTGAACTAATTTAAAAATGTGAGTGAGAGTCAAGTATTGCCGACCTCCCCTCCACCATTTTCCTCTCCATTGTAAAAGCTCTTCCTTACATGCCTTTCTTATGTGAGGTAATTCCATGCCCCCCCATTGTCCCCCCATTTTTTCTCTTCCTTCCCCCTTCTTCCAGAGCATTCCTTTTTCTCACTAATTCATTTTTTTTCTACATCATTCCAATATATTTGACTCATTCCCACACTCTTTTTTTAGGTAAAATCTTTCTAGCTGCCCTAATAATGATAAAACTCTTAGAAGACTGATTTATTTTCTATTTATATTCTTCCCATATATAAAGATAAGCAGTTTAACCTTATTGAGTACCTTATGATTTCTCTTTCATGTTTACGTTTTTATGCTTCTCTTGATTCTTCTATTCGAAGGCCAAATTTTCTATTCAGCTCTGGTCTTTTCATCAGGAATGCTTGAAAGTCCTCTATTTCATTAAATATCTGTTTTTTCTCTTGAAAGATTATATTCAGTTTTTCTGGATAGGTTATTCTTGGTTGTAATCTCAGCTTTCTTGTCTTTGGAATATCATATTCCAGGCCTTCTACTTCTTTAATATGGTAGCTGTTAAATCTTGTGTGATCCTGACTGTGGCTCAATGGTACCTGAATACTTTCTTTCTGACTGCTTGAAGTATTTTCTTTTCAACCTAGGTGGTCTGGAATTTGGCTATAATATTCCTGGGAGTTTTTATTTTTGGATATCTTTCAGAGTGGTGATTGATGGATTCTTTCAGTTTCTATTTTACCTTCTGATTTGAGATATGTAGGCAGTTTATCTTGATAATTTCTTGAAATAGGATGTCTAGGCTCTTTCTTTTACATATTCTAGTAATTCTTAAATTATATCTCCTCGATCTGCTTTACAGGTAAGTTGTTTTTCCTATGAGGTATTTCACATTTTTTTTTTCAATTTTTATATTCTTTTGACTTTGTTTTATTGTTTTTTGTTGTCTCATGGAGTTATTAGCTTCCACTTGCCCAATTCTAATTTTGAAGGAATTATTTTCTTCAGTGAGCGTTTGTACCTCTCTTTCCATTTGGCCAATTTTATTTTTTAAAATATTATTTTCTTCAGTATTTTTGTGCTGCCTATACCAAGATGTTAATTGTCTTTTCATAATTTTCTTTCTTTGCTTTCATTTCTTTACTTAATTTTCCCTCCACCACTCTAATTTGATTTTGAAAATCACTTTTAGCTCCTCTAGGAATTTCTGTTGGGCTTGTGTCCAATTCATTTTTTTCCCTTGATTTGAAGCTTTTTGTAGCTGTTTTGACTTCATTGTCTTCTCCTGAGTTTATGTCTTGATTTTCCCTGACCCCATAGTAGCTTTTTTTATGTTCAGATTCTTTTTTTGTTGTTGTTGTTTACTCATTTTCCCAGCCTATTTCTTGATTAATTTTGAACTTCATGGTAATGTTGGGCTCTGTTCCTGAAGATGGATGGGAGGGGTTGAAGGGCACTGTACCAAGCTTCAGGCTTTTTCATGCTGAGATAGTTCTAGGGATTTGGGCGTTTTCAGTGCTTCCAAGGTGGTATCATCTGAGAAGAGTTGTGGCCACTGATCTCCTGGTCCATACTCTGGTCCTTACCCAGAAAGGGCCCCTGATCCCTTACAATTACAATCAGTACTATACCTCAGTGATGCTGGTCCCTTGGGACCAGAAATGATGCTGTTCCTCAGGGTCCCTGAACCTTTGAAACCAGAAATGATGCTGCCTCTCAGTGCTTCCACTCACTCTTGACTGAAAGTGTGATTTTCTGCCCTCAAACTATGACCCAGAAGTGGGTATAGGCAGTGGAGTTGCCAAATAGTTGCCCCTCAGGATTCTTACTCCCTCTTGACTGGAAGCACTCCTCTCTGCCCTTAAACTATGATCCAGAAATGGGTATAGGCAACAGAGTTGCCAAATGGCATCAGGTTCCACACCCAGTGCTAGCACAAAGGTCACCTATAATCTCTTTCTGACCAATTGCCAAGGCCCCTTTTAATATTTCTGGCTTGAGAGCTCCCAAAGCTGCTGCTGTTTCTGTCACCGACACCTAGCCTTACCACTGGTGTTTCATCTGTGCAGGCTGTAGACCAGCCTCCTGCCTTGTGTCACAGATCTCTCTTTCCAACCTGCTATGTTGTATTGGGCTGGAAGAATGTCTCATTCTGACCTTTTGTTGGCCCTGCCACTACAGAATTTGATTTGAGGAATTATTTTAAAGTCGTTTGTAGGGGAATGTCATTAGAACTCAGCTGAGTGCTTTCTCTACTCTGACATCATGGCTCTGCCCCCATGAAAATTATTTTTAATATAAAAAAATTCAGATCTATGAAAAAGTGAAAGTGGACTTTTCCCCAAAATAAATCAGGTTTTGTGTTAAACAATGCAATGGTGCATTATGGCAGAAGAAGGAAGAGGCTCCTCCCACCAAAAAAAAAGCCCCATAATCTCGTTTTCTTTTGATGACCTTTCCAAAGCCATAAACAGCAAATATGCAGCTTGTTGCCAAAATAGTGGATTATATTAGCCTCTGCTCTGCTAAAGTGGTTGCTAAGGAAGTGTTACACTAGTTACTCTTGTGACTTAGTAATGCTTACTTTAAAAAAAAAGAGGGTAGAAGAAATTAATTACTCTGAAAAGGCTAATTAATTTTCCCTAGCATCCCCTCAACAATGCTGATTATGATTGTGGTCTTCTTGTTGGGGCAACAAGTCAGTCCTCTGACATGTTTTTGATAAGTTTAATCTTGTTTTCTGCATTGACCTTGTTCTTGACAAGATTATTATGGCAAATTGTAAGGGTGAAAAAAAAGAATCCTCTGACTATCTGGAAATATTCAGTTGCTTTAACTTAGCATTATCTTCAGTGGTCACTGGCTTTTCCACCAATGGTTCCCAAAAGAAGGGCTGTCATGTTGCAGGAGGAGTTTTTGAATTTAGAGAGGCAGCAAGAATTGTCATTTTGACTTTTGTTTAGCTCCAACAAAATATGTAGGGTGAATAATGAGTTGTGATAAAATGGAAAGAGGGCTTGATTTAGAGTCAGAGGACTTAGGTTCGAATCCCACCTCTGCCACTTACCACTTGTGTGACCTCGGACAACTCAGTCTCTTTGGACCTCAGCCTCATCTGAAAAATAAAAGAGTTGTCTTTGATGACCCCAATGTCATTTCCAGTTGGAATCTATCATCTTATGATCCTATGATCCTACTTTATGATTAACAATGTATCAATTGACATAAAATATTACTGAATTTATAGTAGCTTTTTGTCACGATGTGTTTTTCATTCAACAAACACTAATAAGATGACTACTGTCATGTGAACAATGTAAGAACAATTTTTTTAAAGAAAGAAATTTCTTATCATTAAGAAATGGATACTCATTTTCAAAAAGGTTGAGAACTGCCAGTCTTTGCCATTAGGGTTGATTGGATTTCCCAGTACATCACTTGAAGAATTTCCATGTCTTTAGATAGTTACTCTTCTGGGGAAAAAGACATCCTTCCCTGGGTGCCAAATACAAACAGAATGCACAAGATGCCAGTGCCTTGGAGGGAGACAGACACATAGTGTTCTTGCCTACAAATCTTTTGTCTTCCTATTTGCCTTGACAATCTTTCCAGCAGATCAGGGCACCAGTAGAGCATCGGAGAAATGGCTACATGGAGATTCTTTAGGATCCCCAAACAATTGCAGTTTGCCTTTCTCTTTGCACTCAAGATTTACTTGAGTCATTTCTCTCTGCTGACAAATTAGTTCTATCAAAAGGTACCAGAACCACCACTTGTCATGTCCACTAGCAATAATAACCACCTTTGCCTTTCCTTGAATACTCCAGGTATTCAAGGCATGTTGGAATAATGGAACTTACTAGGTAGTCGATCTGTTCTCTCTGGCTCCAGTGGATTTCTTTGGCTATCTCGATGCTTGCCTTGTTAAATAGAATGTTCTGAACATAATTTAACCTGCTCTTTAGTAGCTCAGAGTCATTATTGTGAATAATATGCAATATATCCTGCCATAGTAATACCCTCAGGGACTATTAGGATCTTTGCCCTTACAACAAATGGCTCCCAGACTGTTATAATCTGAGTTTTTATGTCTGGTTTTCATAGTTTACCTATCTCATCATTTGCAGGCTCTAAACCATCATTTGTAGACTTCAGAGTACCAGCACCTTATTTCAGTATTTTTAATGTACTCTGAACTGAGAAACCAGTTAGTAAAATTTCTTTGAAATGTGTCTAAAATTAGAATGATAAATAAAGACACAGAAATGGGTCTCAAGGACCCTTCTTCAAGTAGAGGGTATGAATGAAGTATGGACTTTGAGACATCTGTATTAGTTTTTCAGAAGGACTTTTCTCTTCCTTCCTGGTCCTTAGGTGAATTCTAGACAGAAGTTACCAGATAACTGACTTCTAGATGGGGGAAAGAGGGAACAGTCACTTATCAAGTACCTACTATGTGCCAAGAACTATGCTTTGTGTTTACAAATATTATTTTGTTTGATCCTGACAACAACCCTGAGAGCTAGATGATACTATCATCCCTGTTTTACATAGCAAAAGACTATTAAATTTGAATTGGTAAATTTCAAGATATGACATTTACAAAGGAAATGACATCAATGTTGATTATAATAATTTCATATAGAAGTTAAAACAATATAAATTACTTCCGCAAAGCACTTTAGCCAGAAAACATTTAACTCACTTGACTCATAGAAAGAGGTGATAGCAAAAGATAGTGCCAAGTTTGAATATACACTCCTCTGTAAAAGCTTGTGAACAAGGAGGAAGGATGACTATAAGCAGTATCACCTCATAAAGCAGAGAAAGGCAATGAAAGGTAAAATCAGCTCAAAGAAAGTTTGGCTAGATATCCAACTGAGTGGTCAGCCCAAGGGCATTCAAGGATGGAGATGGAAAGGTCACAAACAGAAGAAAAATGGAGAATAGTAGAACCACCACATGTAGACCCTAACATCATAGTCCCGAGGTGTTTATATAGGAAATAGAAATAGCTTGGGAAAGAACAAAGACAGGGAAAGCATCCAGATTTGGGAAGCGAAGAAGGGAACAAACATTTATGAAGCACCTAGGAGGGGCCAGGTATTATTAAGCACGTGACAAATATTATCTCATTTCATCCTCATGACAAGCCTGGAAGGTAGTTGCTAATATTATTCCCATCTTACAGTTCGGGAAGCTGAGGCAGATAGAGAAGTGACTTGCCCATGGGACAGCTAGTAAATATTTGAAGCAGTATTCGAATTCAGGTCTTCCTGACTCCAGATCCAGCGCTGTATCTGCTGCACTACATGGTTCATTATAAATGGGATCAAACAAATATGTAGGAAGGAGTTCCATGCTAGAGAAGACAAAATGGTAAGGGCACTGAGAGATTGATATAGACGGTACCTACAGGAGGGAAAGATACCAACAGCATGGAGGAAAAATCTCAAATTATTAATAACAGGAAAAAGTGACCAAGAGAACATGAGTATCTGTTGATCTACTTGCCTAAGATTTCATCTGTACAAAATCTTTATGATAATCATCTATACATGAATTGAGGCATTCTCTTTAAAGGTATTGGTAAGGAATAAACAGGCAATATTCATCAATGTTCTACATCTTTACCACCTTACAGTTAGCTGAAAGATGTTGAGAACATAAAGTTCCCACTGTGTTTATTGTCCGTTAATTTTTTTTAAGTATTTAACTGGGTAGAACAAAATACCAACTTAAGATTCTTTTGCAGATTTTCTCCTGTTATATTAAGATTATTCAGGATTCTTTGGAAAATATAGAAACAGAAATAATACCATTCAATAACCCACTGATAACAACCTCAGGCAAGGAAGGCATAAAACAAGGAGACATATTTTTTTGGCAAAAGTTTCCATGTTGATAATGGAGAAGATCCAATTCAGGATCTGGGTGAGGATGGATTCCTTATGGAAGGCAAGGGCTTACAAATGCTCCTGTTGGTGAATGACACTGTGCTGATTTACATCAAGCTCCAAATCTTAAAGAAAATTTACTCAAATGGGTCTGTAATCCCTTTGGACAATTTATGGGTGGATGCGGATATTTTTATATGTACAATGTTATTACATGTTATCTCCCTCGTTAGAATGAAAGTTCTTTAAGGGTGAGGAACTGAATTTTTGCCTTTCTTTTTATACCCATCTCTTAGCATAGTGCCTGGCACTTACTTATTAAGTACTTGATAAATGCTTGCTGATTTACTGAGAGGATGTGCTATCTGAATCATTGTAGAGTGTATGCACATTGATGCCATCACATATCCACTGAAGTAATAAAGTATAAAAATATAAAAAGGAAAATTCACATTTATAAGCCATCCAAACTTGAGCTATATTGGCAGATCACAAAAAACAGCTAGTTGATGCAATATGGGGAAGAAAAAAATTGTTTAAATAAAATCTGGTGATCAGCAGTGTCAAATGGTGAATGAACGCCATAGGTCTAGGTTTTAGAATACCTGAGAAATTCTATTTGTTGAAAGAAATGTTGATTCTTTAGAAATTAAGAGTCATTTTTATTCTTTTATGTAAATTTGATTTGAGAAAATTATTTTAAAAATAACACTATGTTATAGTCTTTATTTTGAAGTGTTCTATATACAGCACTAGATATTAAGATGGGATTTAAAAAAAAGTCCACAACAGTTTTGTATTGTTATAAAAGTAATGGTGGAGAGGGAAGAGGAGAAGACTAATAATTGGGGAAGTCAGAAGTGGTGCTTTCATTTTACTGGTTATGAATTTGAAATTGTAAAAGAGATGTAAGCAAAGTTTTGTTTTGCCTATCTTTGGAAAAGGATTTTCCTAAGGAACTTAATAGTGTAAGCAATACTGCAAAGAGAATATTTTAGAAGAAAGCAGAATTTTCAAACAGTCTTAGAACAATGCATTTGCAAATAAACAAATGCCTATCATAAAAGCAAGACCAGCAGCCTCTCTACTTTATAATACATTCTTGTCTTTTACTTGAATTTGTAATATGTATCTAATGTAATAAAATTACATTTTAAAAGTCAATGTGTACTTGAAAGCAGTAAAAATACACTTCTTTAGAAATAGTCTAATATCTTTCCATTAAGGGAATCTTATGACCTGGTCAGTTAAAAAACTTTTTTTTTTTGAGAATCTCTATGCTTTTCACCCATGTTCAGATGGAAAATAAGTAGAAAATAAAATTCCCATTATAAGGAGCTTTCAATCTACTTAGAGGAGACAAGACTAATTAATGAAATAATTGAAATTCAACAATCAATAAGCATTTTAAGTGCCTATTATGTGTCATGCAATGTTAGGGGATGGGACTATAAATACAGTGAAAGAAACAATCATACACACACACATAAATACAAACATCTATAGATAGATATATTTACATATCTATCTTCTCTCTCTCTGTCTCTCTCTGTCTCTGTCTCTCTCTCTCTCTCACACACACACACACACACACACACACACACACACACACACACACACACATTGTCCTCCCTGGTCCCTATTGCTTCAAGGCCAAGTATATTAGATTTCACTCTTCCTCCAGAGTTCCCCAGTACCTTTACAGGGATGGAGGTGAAGTGCCTATATTCTCTGCAAATGGGTCTAGCCTCCACAGATATTATTCCCTCAATTATAGAAGTGATCCCCTATGCTCCTGTTCCATTAAACATTAATCACATTAGCTTTGACAGTCATATTAGCTTTGACAAAGAAACTTTACTTCAAAAGATATAATTACAAATATACAAAATTACTACCCTCAAATATGGTAGGCATAATCCTTTTCCCCCTGTCTACCACTTTAGTCACTGGGGAAGGGAAGGCAATTAGGTTCATAACTTAGTCCAGATCACATAGAACACAGCCTCAATTCCAAGTCTAGAATTCCCCTTCAGATGAGTCCCAGGAACTCTGGTTTCTCAAGGCTTCCATGCCAGGCTGGCTGGCTATAACATCCTACCTGCAATCCTGGCTTCAGTGTTGCCATGGCTAGAACTCCCAGGTTCCATGGGAAATCACTTCCACCACCTGAAACTAAAGAGATAAACAATACAGAACAGAAACAAATACTCCTTGGGATGAAGCGTTTAAAAGAGGCCAAAAAAGAGAGTACCAGGAAAAGAATGTCCAGCTCAGGCTTCCCAATTTTAAAGACACAGGGAGTCAATCATAGGAGACTATTCCCACCCATTTGGTAGGAGCTGCAGAGGCCTCCATGTTAAGTTATCTGCACACACAAAAAGGGCACCTCCAGGTTAAGTGAATTGGGCACAAATCCAGGCTACATAGATGTTTTTAATAGATATATGTGGATCATAATAGTTATCCCTTCCACATCGCAACTTTCCCCATTGTGGTTTCTATATATCACGGGTTATTATAAGAAATTAAATGGGAATTTGGGGGGAGTTTTGTGGAAGCTGCAGATGACATGCAAAGGCCAGCAGATGACACAGAAAGAATTTAGAAACTCAGAAATGGATAAAATGTATGTATAGTATTGTATAGTATCAAGATATGTTATCTTTTGTTGCCGTAATAATTCACACTTCTCTGATACTAAGGGAAGGTCAAAAAGTTTTACACAGATTTTCCAGATTGGAATTGGGGGTGGGTGATCCCCACAATGTGTGGGCAATAACTGTACATTGATATATGTTGCCAGAAACAGAGATAGAGATATAGCTAGTCCCTCAACAAGGCTTTCTTAAGTTCTTTCTATGAGCCAGGCACTGTGCTAAGTGGTAGAAATTTAAAAAAAAAAGCCAGAAAACAAAACAAAAGGAAAATACAGACTCTGCCCCAGGGAACTTCTAATTGTAATACCTATAAAAGAAAAAATAGAGAAGGTTGTTCTAGAAGACTAATAAGTTCCAGTCTAGCTTTAAAATTATGCTCCTATTCTTTTAAAGAGGCTTAAATCAAATTCATCTATTCATGGACAGAAGGAAGGAGTACGCATTTGTTGAGTGCCTATTGTGCACCAAGCACTGGGCCAAGTGCTTTACAAATATCATCTCATTTGATCCTCCCAACCAACCTAAGGGGTAGGTGCTCTTATGATCCTCATTTTGCAGTTGAAGAAACTGAGGCAGATAGAGGTTACTTGCCCAGGGTCACACAGCTAGTATGTTTCTAAGGCTGAATTTGAACTCAGGTCTTCCTAACTCCAAGCCCAGTACTTTATCCACAGGAAGGACTACATAATTTTTCAACCTTCCCTAGGGCATAAAAAATATTTCTCCTAGCTATAGTACTGAGCATATACATACTGCAAGTTTAATGTTAAAGTGTTTCCAGTTGTAAGTTTGGTCTTTGTGAATACTGTCCTTTTCTGAGTTTCTTTGCCTTTACTGTTCCATACTTCTCTCCCAATGTGTGCGTGTGTGTGTGTGTGTGTGTGTAAAATTGTTGTTAGAATTAGGTTTATCAGGTTTTTACATCATATCCTTTCAATTTAGTTTAGCTTCACAGAAATAGGGGTTTTGAATTTCCAAATATATACAAAATTACTTGAAATTAAAGTGGTGATAAAGCTTAGTCAAGTCTGAATTAAGGGTGATTCTGGACCCCTGAAATTTCTGCAACTTCTGGCTGTGGAGGCCCTGGCTTCTTTTTCCAGCTTCAGCATAGTTAATTAGGGTAACCAGTCATAAAAATAGGAGCCTAAGGCCCAACCAGTGCAATGCTCCTATTACCAAATCACACAAAAGTCATCAATCCAAAAGCAAGAGCATTGAAGTAGGACAGAAATACAATGTAAATAAAAAGAAGGAATCGAGGAGGGGAATCATTTTCTGCTTCTGAGCCCCTCCGTCATTTACAAATGGGTTGAACTTCCTTACAAACTCGGGGTGGGGGGGGTGTAATTGAATCTTCCCTAATCTTCCTAGAACAATGGTAGAGGTGAGGGAGGGGGGACCCTCTTAGACACAGAGCGCAGGTTTTAGTATCGTCTGTCTCGTGGAGTTAGGCAGCAATCTCTCTTGGAGGATGGAGATTTGTGAAAATTCTTACTTCAACTCAGGGGGACTCCTGGATTTGGGAAAAACACAGCAATACACTTCCCGTACTCTTCTCACATTACAAATCACACGTTAAACCGTATGTAGACCAAAATGAAGATTCTTATACCTCAGGAGAATTCACAATCATGATTGGTCCAGGATATTGTCATATTGACGATCTGGGTTTTGTTGCTTTCTTTGTTTGGGAACAGATAACAGTACTGACTACTTTCTGTTGTCTAGTTTCTGTTGAGGGAGAAAGATTTTATTTTTGGGTAAAGGATTTTGTGTATGAGTGTGGGAATGTGGGATGTGTGTATGTGTGTGAGTGTGTGTGTGTGTGTGTGTGTGCGCTTTGTGAAGGAATGACAGAAACATGTGCCATATATTTCTTTGATTCTAGTGATCATTAACCTGCATAAGGAAAAATTTATTTAATTTGTGAAAGTTGATGTTGTTGAAGGGTAGCAGGTATATTTTTTAAAGTTTAATTTTGATTTGCTTTTACTATTTGTAGGGGTGTGTGTGTGTGTGTGTGTGTGTGTGTGTGTGTGTGTGTGTGTGTTAGAAACCCAGCTGAGGACATCCAGTCCTCCCTTAAATTCATCATACCACAGCCAAACCTGTTTGCTCATTTTTAGAAAATATTGTAAAAACGTTGGCCCACTGACAAAGTGGCAATGTTATAGATACTAGCTGACTTTAGAAATACAAAGATGACATCATAACTAATGAAGGGAGTGAGAGGAAAATTTTGGAGAACTGTGAAAGGCTTTGTATGTGGTGAAGAGGTCAGGATTGTATGTTATGGGTTGAGTTCTTACCAGGACTTTGGTACAGTGCCCCTAAAGCTCTACATTACTAATCAGTGTCAGCACTCGGTCTAATCAGGCTTTCCGAGTCCTCAGACCTCTTAGTAGCACTTTCTCTAAAGAGTGGATTGCTCCCCAACAGAATCCCTCTAGTCCTAGGCACCTAATGATCCTATTTCTCTGTTTTACGCTTGGCATAGCTCCAGCGACATTATTGATTCAGAACTGCTTCTTAATTCAAAGGACATTATCCTTCCCAGGCTTTCATTCTATCACAATATAATAGCATATTTATGTAATGCTTGATAGCTTAAAACACTCTGCCATACATCTTCTTACTAGATTCTCACTAGAACTCAGTCAGGTCGGTATTCCATGGATTATTCGATTCCTTTTTGCCAGATAACAGAACCAAGATACAAAGTGACTTGCCCAAGGGTGACACTACACTGCTAGTTAATGGCAGGGATAAGACTGAGTGACCTTTTCACAATCCAGTCTGCCTTTCTCAAATAACTTATTTCAAATTTCCTTTAAGGGCAGTAGGATTTACTACATGGCACCAAAACCTACGGCATACCGACAACACTTACAGCATAGAAACAACTGAGCATAGCACCTAGTTATAAGAATAATCAGTTAAAATAAATTTATAGGTTGTTATTAGAAATTTATTATAAAATAAACTTATTAATAAACTCAGTTAAAAGGAACTTCTAGATTGTATGCTACCCTCCTGGATGATAATTATTTGTTCCAACTGCCATGAAGGTGGCTGAAGCAGGCACTTTGGAACACTTAGAGCGTGGTCAGACATTGAAGATGTCAGGGTCATGCACTGTATCCTGGGCCTTCACCAGTTGTTCTTACTCTTATCTTCCCGCTGGACTTTGATGACCCTGGAAAAGAGAGTGAGGCTGACAACTTTGTGTAATTCTGCCTCATTTCAATCCAATTCTTGTGTAAGCTATAACCCCATGATGTCATTGGTCTTCTTTGAAAGTGACAAATAACAATTTCACAAATGGAATGGCATGATGTAGTGATGGCTTCATTTGTCTTATGTCCTGGGCAGCTAGGTGGCAGAAAGCTTAGTGAGAGCCAGAGCAGAATCATAGGTGACACCTGCAATGGCACCTCCTCTCCCCAGTGTCATTTCCTCTTCACCCAATCAGTTTGTCCTCAAGTAGATTGTAGCTAAGAACAAATGAAATTGAAAAAATTTAATTATTAAGAAAACTTCCCATATCAATGATCTCAGCCTAAGACCAAAGTAATTGAAATATAAGTTTTATGATTCTTAAATATTCCATGGCTAGAAATGTACAGAGGTAGAGATGAGCTTTGTGTAACTGAAACCAGCTAATGATGTTGAGGGATGGAGGGGACGGGGGAGGACTGGACTTATAGAGAAACAATCTAGTTAGAAACTTTGAGGAATCCTTTGAGTAGGGGAATATGCCTTTGGATTCGGGGCTAGGAGTCAGGAAGCCCTGAATTCAAATCTAGTCTCAGACATTTACTATCTATGTAACCCTGGGCAAGTCATTTAAACCTCTTTGCCTCAGTTTCTTTATAAAATGAGAAAAATAACAGTAAACTACCTCTTAGTGTTGTCAAGAGGATCAAAATGAGGTAATATTTATAAAAAGCACCTATCGCAGTATCTGGCACATAGTAGGTACTATATATACTTGCTTATTCCCTCTCCTTCCCCTTCAAAAGAAGCCATTGTCTCATCCTATCATCTGTCTATATTAAAGGCGTTTATTACCATCACTTTCCTTATCTCCCAAACTTAAAACCTCAAAGTCATCTTGGACTCAGACCTCTCCCTTGCCCCCAGGTCAGTAACCAAGCACTGTTAACCCTTTCTGCACCATATGTGTTTCATTTTTACCTTTTTATTTCCATTCTAAGTGTGAACTGCTATAGTGTTCTTCTAACTGGAGGGCTTTCTACTTCTAGTCCAGGAATACTTAACCTAGGGTTCATCAACTTTAAAAAAAAAATTTTAATAACTTTTCATTGTTAACAAAATTAGATTCCTTTGTAATCCTATGTATTTTGTTTTAGATACTTAAAAACATTATTCTGGGAAGTGGTCCATAGGCTTTACCAGACTGCCAAAGGTGTCTATGTTCTTCCCAGAAATGTTAAGAATCCCTGTTCTAGTCTGTCCCCAAACCCATCCTTACATATTGTTACCAAATTAATTTTCACAGAATCATAGAATTTGAAGATAAAAAAGGACCTCATCGGTCACCTAGTGCAACTAATGTATGAAAGATACCTCCAACGTAACATATCCAACAAATAGTCATCCACCCTCTTGAAGACCTCAGTGGAGGGGGAAGCCTACCTTCCTTTGAGACAGGCCATTCCACTTTTGGACAGCGCTAATTGCTGGGAAGTTTTTCCTGATATCAAACTTAATTTTGCCTTTTTGCAAATTCTTCCTATTGCTCCACCTGTTGGTTCTGCCCTCTGGGGCCAAAAAAGAACGCGTCTAATCAGTCCTCCACGTGGCAACCCTTCAGATAGTTGAAGACAACTACTCTTTCTACCATTAGTCTTCTCCTGTCTAGCTAAACATGCCCAGTTCTTTGAGTGGATCCCAGATGATGTTTACTCAAAGCCCTTCGCCATCCTGGTTACTTTCCTTTGGATTCTTCAGCTAATCAACGTCCTTCAGGCATGATACCCGGTGTTGAACATTATACTGCAGACAAGGTCTGAAGAGCATACTGTGACCATCACCTTTATTGAATTTCATCTCATTAGATTTGGTCCGATGCTCTAACCAGCGAAGACACAGCTGGATCCTGACTGTCATCCATGGTGTTAGCCATCCAGCTCAGTTTTGTGTCATCTGCAAATTTGATGGGCCTATCTTTTATGCCTTTATGCAAATCAGTGGTAAAAATGAAATACCTCTTCGATCATCACACCTACTTCCATTTAACTTAGATGTTAAACCCCTCCAGGTTTCCTAAGTGCCTAGCAGTTAAAGACTCTACTTTTCGTTATGGTCTTCAAAGCTATCAATAGCCTACCCTTTTATCCTTTGTTCTCACCATTCCCTCTCATGTGAACCCTCTAAACCTAACAAACTTCATTGTCCTCTGAACAAGTTGTTCATTTTTCTCCTTCTGTACTTGGCCTATATACTTTTCCCAACCTAGATTGGACTTCCTACTCCTTCTTTGGCTATGTCAGGAACATCCAATATTCACAACCCAAAATACATCCCACCTCTATGAAACCTTCCAGACCATTCCAGTCAGAAGTGATTCCTGCTTCCTCTGAATTCTCATCACTCTCATTGTGTGTACAAATCACACAGAAATTAATGAGAAACTGCTGTTTGACATTTGCCTCTGACATTAAACTATTATTTAAATCTTATGGTTTGGCTTTTCAAAAATGTATCTTTTCTCCCCAGCAAGATTGCAGATTCCTTGAAGGAAGAGACTATATCTCATTTGTCTTTGTTTTCCTTATTTAGTTGTGCTATACCCATAGTCATCCTCAATAAATATCTGTGGATTTGATTTGATTACATTTTTCGTTCCTTGGGTGGTGACAGCAAAGAATAATCAAACACTATCAAGAGTCTGCTACACTGAGTCACTCAAAGATATCAAAGTCACTCAAAGATATCAAAAAATAGAAATATTTTTTACCCTTTCAATTTGCTTAACAAAGCTTTATCATAGAACACAAAAACAAACTTTATCATGGCCCCTGTCTAAAGAATCTCAAATTCTAAACTAGTAAACTCCAATTTAACAAGGGTTTGTCCTAGTTTTATAAGTACTAGGGACATGGTGGATACTCATGAAATATTAGCTGGTGCTTGGAGCCAATAAAACTGAAATGAAGGGCAGTTTGTTTGCTAAGAAAAGGTCCCTAAGGCCCTTTGTCCAGCCTACCTTCCTCATTATTTGGTGTTTCATTTTTGTTTAGATCTAAGATCTAAACAATTTAGTGTTAAACTAAGTGATAACTTTTTCATTTAGTGTGAAATTAAAGGATATTTTTTATTACATGCTGTCACTTCCCTGATGGTGTGTTCCTTCAAGGGTACAGATGTATGTGTATACAGGTATATATGTGTATGCATATAAATGTGTGTATATACAGATGTGCTTATATGAATGTATACACATGTATACATGTACACACATTAGGAATTTAACTTATTTATTAAATGTCAATTGTAAATCCACGTGATGGATTCATAAATATTAAATGTAAATCCAATCCAAATATGTCAATCCATATTATAGTGGATAAAATGCCTTAGAATCAGAAATACATGGACTCAAATCCTGTATCTTACACATATTAGTTAGGTAACCATGGGCAAATTACTTAACTTTTCATTGCAATTCTCTAAGACTTCAAATAACAGAAAAGTAGTTTGTTTCTTTGGTAGGGTGAGTTTTCATACCAGGAGTTCCATGGGGTAAAATCATGGGTCCAGACCAAACAATATGTATCAGATATATGTTTATTATAGTTATAATATCGATAAGCACAGGCTATTTCTTTGTTAAAGTGTGCAGCATAAAAATGTGAAGAAAGGAAGTTTATGTGTTTTTATCTATAGATTTTTATTTACTTGAAAGAATGGAGTACATTTTTAATGTATTAATCTCTATAGAATTTTAACATATTATGAAACTCAGTTTTCCATTATTATTGGTTATTTTGTATTGAGACAAGGATGAGAGATTAAGAATAGTTGGGAATAATAGAAATCGTTGTAAGCACATTGCTTTCTGAGTTGTGATGCGCTATTTCACTGAATCTTCGATCTAATAACCATTTTTGGTCTTGATTGTGAAATACCCTTGGCTGACATTCAGGGAAAAGAGATTTAAGGAATAACCCTCCTCCCTCTTTAATTGTGTGACTTGGGTGTTCCTAAGCTTTGGTTCTGATCTCCTAATATTGTTTTTATTATAAATAATTTCTTGATCCTCAGAAATATTCTGTTCTAGTAAAAATGCCATGGTTAGAATTCTCCCCCAAATTGTGGAGTAACTGACAATGCTTCTAGCATCAGTTTTTCATCCTTTTATAAGCAGAGGACATTTTAGAAATGCAATACAAATAAAAAGGAAATATATTAATATTCATCTATTTCCTTATCACAATTTGCAATAACTTAATGCATTAAATAGCCTTTTGGTGTTTATTTTCACCATTTCCCACAATCCCACAAGGAAACGTGAGCCAGGAGAGTTCCACCATTTGCTGAGGCCTGTGAGCAAAGATCAGAATAGAAAGTAGAATAGAATTTTGGTTCTGGAAGGGCTCAAAGAAATTACTTAATCCAATTTCCCTCATTTTATAGATGAAGAAACTGAGGCCAAGAGAAGTTCATTTCTCTGTATATAACCTAAATGTTTTACAAGTAGTTAGTGACAAAGCCAGGGCTACATCCCATTTTTAGTACTTGAATTGATTTATGAAATCCTAAATACCAAATCTAGATACCTAGATACCAATATACATTGGGAAGGGGAGTGAGGTGATAGTGGGCAAAGATGTAGAGAAATTATAAAGAATCAATTTTTGTCTTGGCTAAAATGTCAATCAAGAGAAGGGCAAGGTTTCTTTTCCAGTTTCAAAAATAAAAGAGATTATAAAAACAATGGAAAGTTTGAAAGACTAAACTAGTTAGCATCATTTTGAATCTAAATGACATGTTATATAATCTTCAATGACTATAAAAAAAGAATAGCTTAGAACCACATAGGATTTTCCCACGACTCTAAAGTTTTAGATAAATGGAATGATTTTGAGTGCAGTGACAAACTATTAAGCACATTTTATTTCAATTTATTTGTCACTGTCTTTGCATTTTTATCTCTCTGAAGTGCCTGCTTCTTGCAGGAAAGGAAGACTGAATCATTGGAACCAGCCCACAGGTCTGGTGATTTCATTTCCTGGGTTATATAAAATCCAAACTTCTGAACAAACTGTCTGCAGGAAGTGCTTTCTACGTAGTTAATACACACTCAAAGTTGGGGGGAGGATTTGGGTGGGGGTGAAGAAAACACAAAAAAATCCCTAACTAGGATTTTTTTTAAAGTTTCATATAACTTTGACATTCATTTACAAAACTTCATCCATGTATTGAAATATTCATCAGGCCTTAAAGCCCTATTTCTGGTGCCAAATTAAGGGTGGAGACAAGAAAGACGAACTTGAACTTTAATAAGGAAATTCTTTCTGAGACATAGTAGACAATGGGTGTTAGATAAGATAGTTGCGTAAAAGAGTGAACTTTATCTTTAGACAGAAGAAAGTGAACTGTGTATCCCATTGACTCAAGCCTAAGCTTCCTCATTCAAATAAACATTAGTGAATGGCATTTTATATCTCTCAGGAGGCACAGTCAAATGCCATCTTCCCCTACCTAGCTTTGACATACTCATGCTGTGAGTGATAGAGTATTTTCACCTCTTTCCTTATGTAGTACAGTAGTGTAGTCACTATGAAAGAGATGGAGAGATAACACATGAGGCAGATGATATTAATAGTTATGAAATATAAAGGGAAGACGGGCCAATAAGGGCCCAATCCTTAGAGCACGCTCGGATTTGCTCTTCATGGTAAGTTAATACAAAGATGTTCCTTGTTTGCATCCAATCTAGCATATGGAACTTGAGAGCCCTGTCTCCATCCATAGGTGACTGAGGAGCAGATGCTGTGCGATGATGAAATATCTTCTAATTGACTTTGGAGCCAAAAGAACCAATGACTCAAATTGGCTGACTACCACTGTAGGGTTCCGGGGGTAACGCCGAGGGGGGATGGTTTCTGGTATTATAGATCCTCCCACCAGAATGCTCCTCATTAGCAGTTTAGAACGAAGAGAACATTAGCTACAGCAACAGCAATATTGTTCAAAGAATAAGTTTAAATGACTAACCTATCTTGAGTATCATAGATATTCAAATCAACTACAAAGGATGTGTGAAGGAAGCTGCTATCTACCTTCAGAGAAAGAACCGATAAACAGAAGTATGTATGGTATGGTTTTACGTATTGAGATGTTTCTATCAAATGGTGGCCTTCTCTAGCATGGAGGGAGGAAAGAGGGAGACAGCTTGGAACTTAAAATGTAACAAAAGATAAATTAAGGTTTTAAAAAACTATCAGTTTAACTCCACTTTTACAAAAGGGATTTACTAATAAGGTATAGCACGGATAATTGGTAAAAAATTATTCTTTGTTCCCCAATCTGGGGGTAGGGGTGGGGGTATAACAACATATCCTTTTATATGTAAGGTGTCTGGGGAAAGTGAGCTCAGACTTAAAGTAAAGGTTGTGAGACACTGATATAGAGAAGCTATGTGGCCAAGGAATACCTCCTATCTCCTGGACCCAAAAGTCATTTTTCTCCCTTCATAAAGTCCCCTTAGATGTAGCTCACTGGTAGGTGCCAAGAATCAGTGCCTTTATGTAGTCCATATCTGGCATCTATCTCTATTACAAGGGATCATAGTCTCCAAATCCATCACTGTCCTTGGGTAACTGCTGTTCCATATTCACCTGCAGGGGCTTCCTCTGTGGCTGGTCAATTCCACTGTGGTGGCTCTTGCCTCCCATAGACTCTGCTACCAACTTTGGTTGTCAGTGGGACCTTTGATGTTTCTTATATACGTGATAAACACTTATCATATTGGCAAATGAATAATACAGACAATAAACTTTCCTAAGAAGTCAGCAGGGGGAGAGATCATTTCAGTCTGGTTTTATGAGGGAAATAAAATTTGAGCTGAATCCAAAAGGATGGTCAGGATATGGATTTGTAGAGAGGAGGAGTGAGGAAGACATTCTAAGAGGGTGTGGTAAACAAGAAGCTAAATTATTAAATCAGAAGAAAATTCATATTCCTAAATGATCAAATGATACCACTATTATGCAATTTGTAAACAGAAACAATAAGAAGGCCGCTCCATCTATTTTTTTCAATCAAAATGAAAAAAATACCAGCTACTAAAAAGCATGCAATATATCTTATAATTTGTAATTTTGTTATATAGATATTACTTCATGATACTTAACTGGAGCCAAGTTGTGCAATTTGGTATAGTTGTAACTTTGGTTTGGAAATTTACTCCCAAATTCATATAAGGCTATTGACTTTGGATAATTATAATGATGACTCATACTTATATGATATTTTAAAGTTTACAAAAGTGCTTTCCTGATCTTCCTACTTCTTTCTCTGGCCTATCCATCTTGTATATAACTACCAAACTGATTTTTTGCTAAAACAGATCATGACATGCCTCTCCAGCATTCAATAGCAGTATTCAACTGCTAGTTGCTTTTCAGTTACAATCTAGTGTCTTCAGACTACCACGTAAAGCTTTCCATGGTTTGGTCCCACCTTTCTTGTTGTTTTTGTTTTCATATCGCTCCCCTACATATATTCCCCTCTCTCTTCAAACTGTCCTACTAGCTGTTCCTTGCATGGAGTATTTCATCTTCTGCCTCCTTTCCTTGCCCTCCTGTATTAGCAAGGCAATAATCACAATACAGACGATAATTGTCAATATGCCTATGTAGTTCTGTATCACAAAATATAAGAGACTCTTCATATAGAAGGTAGAAGAAGTAAACCATTTATTCAAACACCAAAGGACCAGATCCCAAAACCAATAAGCCCAATCCATCATAGCAGCAAAGAATTCAATACACAATATCACAGCAGAAACCCACTCCATCCCATATCCTTCCGGCCCCCTGCTGAGGCCTTGCCACCAACAATCACTAATGGCATAGCTAGCACATCTGCTCTCTCCCTCAGTTCTAACTGCTCTCTGAGCATTTGCTGTGACACACTTTCCTTTTCTCCCAGCAAGCTCCTCCTACCACATATGACTTAGGCTTCCTGTGACATAAGCAGGTCATATGGCCTATTAATGAGTGAGAAAGATCTTCCAATTTAAATTGTCATTACACTGCACCACCTCCCATGCCTGGAATACATATTCTCCTCATCTCAGCCCTGGTAGACTTCCTAGCATCTTTCTTAGCTCCTTTAGGAGATAGCTGTCTCCTACAAACAGCTTTTCCTGCTCCCCAAATTGCTAAGGATTCTCCCTCCAGAATGATCTTGAATTTATTTATTTGCATATAAATTATATCTTTCTAGTTGAAAGGAATCTTTTTGAGGCAGAGGCTGTTTCATTTTTGTTCCTAGTGTGTGGCACATAGTAGTCACTTAACAAATATTTATTGAATTCAAGCAAATTGAATTGAGACAAACACTGGAAAATATTATTTCCATTTTACAAATGAGGAAAATGAGGTTTGAAAAAACTGGAGTTATGCCATATCAATGTTAAATACGATTTGTACATGTTTGCATCTTGTCTCTCCCATTAGTCTGTGAACTCCTTGAGGTCAGGGACTGTCTTTTGCCTCTTTTTGTATCCCCAGAGTTTAGCACAGGGCCTGGCACGTTGCACACACTTAATAAATGTTTATCAACTGATTGACCAGAATATTAGAGCTAAAACTCTACCTCACTGATGTGTATGCTACAAGTAAAACACCTTTATGAAGTAACTCAGATGCCTTCTGAGTTGCTTTCTCCTGATGGGATTAGCAAACATATTGTTAGAAATCACATTCTCATTTGGTAGTGAATTAATACATGAAAAGATGTGTTTTGAACCTAGTAAAGGAATAAGGGAGATTATTGGTCCTCACCATTCCCACCCTTTGTACTTCGTGGATATTTCTAATGTTACTTTGTTTTGGGGGAAAGATTTGGGTGACAGAAGTCAAAAGGTATTTTTTATTTTTGTCCAGACCTATGATTCTGTGGGTAATAGGGTAGTCACCACCAAACTGATCAGAAACTTGACTAGCATTTACAGTCTTAGGAAGCTGACAGGGGGGTGGAGGGTGGGGCACTGAGAGATGCCCAATGGCCACACAATTCATTTGCATAGACCGAGTCAGGGACAAAGCCACTTTCTGCTTTCGCTGTTCCCCTGATAAGTAGAGATATGAAGTATATCCTGCTCATGCCCTGAAGAATGACCAGCTGTGGGACTGAGGCCAATAGGGATATGAGGATGATATCTTTTTTAAGCCCATTTGCAAACATTATCACATTTGGCCCTTACAACAACTCTCTAAGATAATGGGTGTTATTTTATTTTCTATTCTATAGATGAGGAAAATGAGTCTCAGAGAGGTGAGAGGACTTCCTTAAAGTCCTGTAGCTGTTTGATGGCAGAGCAAAATCTAGATCTCAGGTCTTCTGACTTTCAGGCCTTTGTTTTTTCCACTAAACCAGTCTGCATATTTGCATTTTCTAATATGCAATGTGGAAGTAAAGGGAAGAGCAATCTTGAAATTGTATGCTTCAGTGGTATTACTTCTACTTCTTCTTATTGTTGTTCATTTGTTTCAGTCATGTCCAACTCTTCACAACCCCACTTGGGGTATCAGTAAGGCAAGATTCACGACCTCTAGGATGACCATGAACATGCCTGCATGGTTCAGAATCGAAAAGTATGAGAAACTCTCGAGGTAGAAGGCAGAGGAAGTATAACATTTATTTAGACTCCAGAGGATCAAATCCAAGGACCAAAACCTCCAATTTGATATAGCAGTAATTATATTCCAAAACCAGTAAGCCCACTGCAATGTAGCAACAAGGAAATTATAACACAGTATTATAGCAAGGAATCTTGTCATCCTGTAACCTTTCCCCCTGCTAGGGCCTTCCCCTAAACAATAACGCAGGAATCCTAACTGTCTGCTTGCCTGCATTCTCTCCCCCCTCAGTTCTTTGATCTCTGCAGCTTCCTGGTTTCCACTCTCCACTCTGCACTCTCTCTGCAGCTCTGTAGTCTCATTCCCTTTGCACTGAATTCTGAGTTCTGGCTTCTCTTCTGACGTCTGAATTCTCAATTCTCAGTTCTCAATAGCTATCTTCGGTGTATTTACAATTATGGCCCCCCCCTCCCCAGGTTCTTCATGCTCAATCAGCAACAGAGTGTGGGCCTGAGGCTTAGAACCTAGTAAGTAAAGGGATTAGTGCTGCCTACAAACAGATCTCTAAGATTCCCTTAATTGGCCCCACCTGAGGTTGGTTGAGTGGGTGAGAAGGGTCTTTAATCCCTGATTGGCATCACAAAGGTGTGGGCCTGCCTCTAATCTGGCCTCCCTTTATTGGCCTCACCTGAGGCCTATTCAATGGGTGAGGAAAGGTCTTTCACTTACTGATTGACCTTACAAGTAGTTTGCCGTTTCCTTCTCCATCACATTTTACTGATGAGGAAAATGAGGCAAACAAGATTAAATGACTTGCCCAAGGTCACACAGCTAAGTATTTGATTTAGGATTTGAACTTAGGTTTTCTTGACTCCAGGCCTGGTGTTCTATCCACCATACCACCCTGCTGCCCAACTGATGCTTCTATTCCACTGCCTAATCTGAATTGAAATGATCCTATTAGACTAGATGCTCCTTGAGAACAGGGCCCATCACTTGCCTTTCTTTGTGTCTATAACCCAGCACTCAGCACTCAGTGCTTGGCATTTAATAAATGTTTATTGATTGATTATTAATCTTTTAACTATACTCTTCTGTTAGACCTGCAACTGGACCTTTTGCTGGTAGTCTTTTTATATTTTTGGTCATGAAACCAGATGTGCTTCTATGACATTCCTGGAATAACATCTGTGGAATTTAGCCTTATGAGTCATCTTCAGATGTGATGTTTTAGAAAATCAAAGGCACTTCCAGATCTGCCCATTATTTTCTCACCATGTACACTTAACATAATGAAAAAGGGCTCCATCACAGAGATTTCTTTTTGTCTTGGGTTATGGTGAAATTGAAACTTAATTTATTTTCCCTGAAATTTCTTATATTTTCTGGAAATAAGTGTTATTTAAAGGAAATGCCTGAAAGCAGAAAAGCAGACCTGACATCATCAGGCAGTTTCCTAAGAGCTTTCATCACAGCCCCTGAAAGGAGGAAAAAAATAAAAACAGTTCAAAAGCCTGATGCAAGTACATTGACAAAGTGGATCTAGGAATTAATTTCCTTCTCACTTTCAAGCTAATTCCTACTCAAACATGACCTGTCTGCCTGGCAACCCCCAACATTAGAAAACAAATGAAACAAATAATTGTATTTATTTTTCTGGATGATCTTTGGCCATAACCCTTCAGTTTCTCATCTAGCCATACTATGCCTCTAATATTCCTCCCACTTCTAAATCTTAGCATAGTGCCTTGCACATAGTAGGTACTCAATAAATATTTGTTGAATCGAATTATTGAATTTTATTGAATTAAATTTGTGATCTTAGGTATTATGAGCCCTGTAGTAAATCATAACATCTCTAAGCCTAAATGTCCACATCTGTAAAATGGGGATAATAATATTTGCATTACCAATTTCAGCGGTTTGTTGTGAGAAGTGTGTCTTGTAAACCACATAGTACAATATAAATATAAGCTATTATTATAGTCTAAAAATAAAAATATATTAAGACAAATCAACAAACAAAAAGCAGTAGCTGAAAAAGAAAAGATACCATGAATTTAAAATGGGCCCCCTACAATAATTTGTTTTGTTATGAAGATACTGAATAGCCACTGTAATAAAAACTGACATTTATATATGAATTTAAGGATGTCATCTCATCTGAATCTCAAAACATGGGGAGGTTGCTACTGAAAAAAAAAATCCCTGTTTTGTAAATGAAGAAACTGAGTCTCAGAGAAATGACGTAATTTACCTATAGCTACAAAGTTAATGAGCGTTCTTTCTCTTTCTCATAGGGGATAAACTTGGTGATGTGACTCTGTTTGGGGGGATGATTTTTCAAAGAAAATTATGGGATGTGAGGAATTAGAATCTTGGTATTTACTAAATACAGAATTTATACCTTTATAATAATAATTACTCTTTACTTCAGTGGTTCAACAATCCGGCTAACAGCTGCTGTGGGGGGTGAAAAACCAATAACAACCAGCTCACAGAACACTGCAAACATCTGCTTTACTAAGGAAAGCGATGTTAAAGGGTTAACAATCTTACTTTAATTCAGCATACAAATATCATTCACTTAGTTCAGGGGAAAGAGCCAGCACCCTGAACTTCAGAGCAAATACAAACAAATTGCAAACATCAACAGACAGACCAAATACAATTCATAGTTACCAACATCTGAGTTCAGCTGGGAGCTTGACGAGGGCTGGCCCAGAATCACGCAATACCCTGGCTGTGGGTCAGAGATCCGAAAAAAGAAAGCCAACCTCTGGTTTTACATCTTTTTCAGGGTCAAGGGTGAGTCACACATGCGACTCACCCATGTGACCTAAAATCATCACAAAAATGTGACTTAAATCCAAGTGGTCTAAAAGCCTCTGATATCACAAACATGTCACTCAAACCCATGTAAACCAGGCTTTCCCTTGAGGCAAGGAGGTCATCAAGGACTCCTAATTTAATCAAGGAAACAAAGGCCAAACTCTTCAAGGGCACTTGGTTGAATCAAGTGCTAAGAGCCCCTTTTGATTACCAATACACTCAGTTGCCTTATCTGTCAAATGAGCTAGAGAAGGAATTGCCACACCATTCCAGTATCTTTGCCAAGAAAACCCCAAATGAGGTCACAGATCTACAGCTGAAATGTACCTCAAAAGCCCTCTAGGTCAACCCCCTTATTTGACAGATGAGCCAGCTGAGGCCCAGGGAAAGAAAATGACTTACCCAAGGTCACTTGATCCAAATACTGGTACCTTTAAGAGCAGTGTTACCTAGACAAGAGAAAAATCTATTGCCGAAGCAATTAGAATGAGAGTAATTTTCCTGAAACATCATATTTTCAAGTTGCTATTTTTTTAATGTTGTGATTTAGGCCAATAAAGGAATGCCAATTTCATTCTCAGTATACTGATTTCTAGGAATACTAGATGGGCAAGAAATTGGTTAGTTGAATTGGTTCCACTGTGGTGTTATTTAAGGCCAATGGCAGGGGTTGGCAAAAGATTTGCAGATAAAAGCTAGCCATCCTGCACATCCAAGTAGATTTCTTCCCAATACCTCTTCTTACATTCTTTCATTATAAAAATATTTATGTTATCTAGAATAGGACAGGTGTATTTTTTAGATCTAGGAGTAATATTAAAGGTCATCAAGTATATACTCCCTCACAATCCTTCCCCCATTTTGTAGAGGAAGAAAGTGAGGCAAAGAGAAATAAAAGAAATTGCTTAAGGTCACAGAGCTAGTTAAAGACAATGTGACGCCTAGAACTCAATTCTTCTGTATACTTTTGTCTAGTGCCCTTCACCCTATATTGTCCTTCAAAAGGAATTTTAAAGCTTTTGGTTTCCCAATACAAAATGGGAGCAGGGTATAGATTGGATTAAAGGAACTAAAACAAAAGAAACAATAAGATCTTATGAAGCTGCATGAATTAAGCCTTTAGGTATTAGTGTCCTACACCTGTAACTATGCATGTATGTATGTCTGTGTATATATATACACACACACACACACATATGTATATATATATATGAATGCTGTGCCTATATATATTAGAGTGCATTTTAGGTACTGTGAAACTACAGAGGGAAAAATAAAACAAGGGCATATTAGAATCAGACATAAATCCTTCTGTTACATTCTTACATCTCTTCCCCTAACAATAATCCTAGGAGAGAAAATAAACAAATAAGCAAAAAAAAGCTCTGCTTTTCCTTACTCCAAAATGTGATCTACATCACAGATGCCATCCCTTCTTACATTAGCTAGATGGCAATGCCAGTCCCTGACAGAGTTGGCAGTGCTTCACTTAACTCTGAGAATCTGATGCTCATTCCATTTTTTGGATGAATGGGCCATTTTGGTCTCTTTTCTGCAGACTTTTCAAAGCTAATCCAGTTAATAATTGTGTCATCAAATGGCCTTATTCTCATTGTCATCGATGTCTTCATCAAAAGTAATATTCAATGGTCTTAATTATCAAGACAAGGAACTAAAGTTTATGTGCCTCCCCAAGTTAAATAGTATAAGTAAATTTAGAATTTCCCCTTTTTTTTCTTAAGAACATATGCATTCTCTCCATGCACTGGTTTACAACTTAGAGAGCCTCATAGAAATCATAGCTGTGCTGTTAGAAGATTCCCACTGAACCCATGCATGAGTTTGCATTTGTGTATACTTCTGTATTATTTTTATATTTAGTAAACTTCCTCAGAAAGGTTCCCTGTGCTCATTACAGCAAGAAGTACTTAAAGTTTAACTGTTCTTCAGTATGTTGTAAAGACTACAGGATTTTGGTGCCGCATCTTTGGAATTATGCCATGGGAATTTAATGACTGGGGATATTTTTCAGATTTGAGACGTGCACATTGGCTTTCAGTTCACCCAATAGATCAGATTGCCCATTAATTCAGTACCATCCAGCTGCATTGCATAACAGTATAGTATTGGAATTACTATTTCTCCTTATTCTTTATTTTCACCATTTTATTTCTTTCCTATTACATGTAAAAACAATTTTTAACATTCATTCTTAAAAATTTTGAATTCCAAATTCTCTTTCCCTCCCCTTCCCCTTCACTGAGATGGCAAGCAATTTTACATAGGTTATACATGGGCAGTCATGCAGAACATATTTCCATGCTTTAATTTTTTAAATATTTTATTTTTTTCTTAATTTTTTTAAAAAATTATCAGTTTATTTCTCTGTTTATAGCACGAATACATAGTATCTTAGAACCAGAAGGATCATAATATTGAGTTAAAAAGAACCTGGATGGCTATCTAGTCAAATCTCATTTTATAGGTGAGGTAATTTAAAGCAAAGAGAGGCAAGTGATTTGTCTTAAGTGACAGTCTAGTCAAATAAAAAACTTTTATTAAGGGCCCATCATATTCCAGACGCTGCTAAGCTCTGACAATACGAAGCTCACAGTCTAATGGAGGAGACAATACGCAAACAACTATATGTAAGCAAGATACGTACAGGATAAAATAGAGATAATCACCGGCATTATCATTAAGGAGAATTGGGAAAGACTTCTTGAAAAAAGTGGGGTTTAGATCAGACTTGAATAAAGCTAGGAAGACCAGGACAAGGAGATGAAGGAGAAAATACCAGGCACGAAGGGATAGCCCATGAAAATGCGTGGAGTCAGGAGATGGAGGAGGCCAGTGTTACTGGATTACAAAGTAGAAGGGAGTAAGGTGTAAGAAGACTGAAAGTATAGGAGAAGGCCACGATAAGGGGAGAATAAACTCATTTAATTTCTTTGGTACAGTAGGAAAACAGTCATGTTCTTTGTTTTGTTGTTCAGTCGTTTCTGACTGTTTGTGACCGCATTTGGGATTTTCTTCACAAAGTACTAGACTGGTTTGCCATTTCCTTCTTCAGCTCATTTTACAAATGGAGAAACTGAGGCAAACAGGCTCGAGCTACTTGCCCAGGGTGACACAGCTACTAAGTGTCTAAGACCAGACTTGAACTCACTAAGGTGAGTCTTCTTGACTCCAGGCCCAGCGCTCTAAACACTGCACTACCTAGCCACAATGTTCTTTGTAGCATTTATTAAATTCTGTCTGATGATAAGGAGACAGGTGGTGAATAGAGCTAGTCTCTGAGTCAAGAAGTCTTGGATACAACAAGCCTTGTCTCTGCTGGATAATCCTTAGCAAATCATTTAACTTCTTAATGCCCCCGGAAACTCATAGGTTGAAGAGCATGGAGCTAATGTGCTTTGATAGAGGGACTTTCCTCACTATGAGTTCCCTATAATCAATGAAATCACAGATCTAGAATAATGACTTAATAATCATGAGGAGGAAGAGAGGAGGAATGAGTGCTTATCAATGAAAGGACTCATTAAGATGTTTTCATTCCTTTGTTTCATAGGCCTTGTTTGTGTAGTAGGACAAATGAGCTAAGATACTGCATGTTGTGTTTACTCAGAAATGTTCTAAGTGGAGCAAATATGGAATAAGTGAACATCCGGTGTTCATGGGATCATAGATCCAAACCCCAAAGGGGGCTCAGAGGTCATCTAATCCAACACTGTCATTTTACAAATGAGGAAACTGAGCCCCAGAGAGAATAAGAGACTTTTCCAGGTCACACAGGTGTGATCAGAGGTGAGATTTGAGGTCCTTTGACTGTGCTGTCTTCCCTCTTCCAAAAATGATTGTTTGGGTCTCTTTCCCCACTGACTTTTCAAAGCTCATTTGTACAGTCAGCCTCATTCTCATTGTCACCAACATCAAAATCAAAAGTCCTATCTGATAGTCTTAATTATCCCCAAAGACAAGGTTCTGGAGTTTATGTGCCTTCCCAAGTGCCTTGCCATCAGAGAGTAACATATTGTTCCTGTCCTAACATAATAAGAGTAACCCTTACCTTTGTATTGACTTGATGGTACCGTTGTGAAACCAAGCCTGGAAAGCTGTCTCTGGCTTTGCTAGCAAAATTTCCTAACCAACCTGCTCCATGGCTATATCCAGTGTACACCCTTCCATTCTCCTGGAGAGCTCCCTTGTCCCCTCTGCTCTCCCTTGCCTTGTCATCACTCTCCTGACCCTCCACTTCTAGATATAAATCACTGCTTGTCGACCAGTATTCTAATTGATTTCTGGGTAAAGACGTGTTGGGAAGATTAGCTGATGAGTGAGAACAGGGACCGTGCTTCCTACACTACCCTTTAACAGATGGGAATGGTTCCATTTGGGTTTCTAAGGGACTGGGGAATTGAAATTCTATAAGGAAGACTGTAGACAAGGAAACAACATGTTTGAGTTATTTAAAGGGATACAGATAATAATAGCTAGCATTTACATAGTACAAAGCACTTTACAAATATCATCTCATTTCGTCCTCACAACAACCCTGGAAAGTCGGTGTTATTATTATCCCCATTTTACAGATGTGGAAACTGAGGCAGGCAGCGGTATAATAACTTGCTGAGGGTCAATATCTGAGGCTAGATTTGAACTCAGGTCTTCCTGACTCCAGGCTTAACCTCCTAGCCACCTAGTTGCCTCTCCTTTTGATGCCCACTATCCGAAGGATATTGATTTAAAAGCATTTCCTAGCTCAGGGGTGGAGGTAGGGGGGACGGGGGCGGGGGGGGGATGGTCTTGATTTGTCAGGGTCAAATTTCTATTTTTCATTTTATCTTGTAAATAACTATAGTTAAACCATTTCATTCACAGTTCTTTAAAGAGTGACAAGTTGTAATTATTCTTTTAAAAAGCATTGAGATCCTATTGGAATGAAATAACATTTTCCCATCAAGCAATCTCATTGAAATTGTTGATATGTTTGTAACTGCCAAGCCTCATTCAGCTGAACACTGGGGCAGGAAAGGGTTTTGATTCTTCTTCCCAATTACAACAGGTATCCAAGACCGCAGAATGCCAAACTTTTTGCTTTTCTTTGTGTAGAAACCTTACTGGAAAATGAAAATATTTCTTTGTCTGGCCCTACTGAATGTGTACTTTTTTTTGTTTCTGGTTCTTTCCCAAACTGGCCTGGATTTTTTTGTTTATTTGTTTCAGTGAGGCATGTAAGGCATTTCCTACAGATGGCAAAAGATGGACATTTCATACATTGCATCTTTTTTGTTTAAGTTTTATTATAAAGAGATTCTGCCTCACAAAGACAAAGAAACCCTCCACTCTACGTGTCTCTCATGTTTACTTAAAGGCTTATTAATATTAACAGCTCATATTTATGTAGCAATTTATAGTTTACAAAGTGCTCACCTCAGTGCAGATACTATTAATTCCATTTTAAAGATGAGGAAATGAGGCTCTGAAAGTCCTGATATTTTGCTCATGGTCATGTAGCTGATTAATAACAGAGCCAATACCTGAACACAAATTTTCATTGATCAAATATGAACACATAATTCCAAGGATGGATTCCTGGGATTCTGTACTCAGTACCTCTCACCAGGTTGACATTGATTCATTCATCACCACCCTCTGATCCCATCATCCCTCCAATTCTAATTGAATCTAAATATTCTATCATTTAACTCCTATCTCTCTGTTGTGTCCATGCAAGATGCAAGAGATTTTGTTAAATGCTTTACTGAAATTGAGATATATTGTGTTTTCAGCATTCCCCTGATATATCAGTCTAGTTAGGGATTAGGACAGTGACTGGCCCCATGATTTTATTGGTATGGGGAACTCCAGGGTGAGGGAATTTTCTCTACTAATATAAGTGAGCACCTTTTCCTCAACTTCTAGTCTTAAAGAGTGGCCTAGATCTCTGAAATGTTAGGTGACTTGTCCAGGGTGCTGGGCTAAACTGGAGAATTGTTAGATTTTCAATGTATTTATACCTTGGAAATTGGCAAATACAACTAATTGGGGCTTAATTTTTTTTTGTTGCTGTTGATTGACTCTAGACTTAATAAAGTGATGGAGGAAAATGTTAATATTCAGATTAACTTTAAAGGGGTGTTGTATGTACATTTTTCCCTGGAGAGCTGGTTGTTAAATATTTACCAGCGTATCACAGTCACACAGCTAACCTGTGTAAGAGGAAGGACTTGAACGAAGGTCTTCAAGCCCTAAAATACTTTATAAATGTGAGTTGTTTATTCCTATTCTCACTAAGCTTATTATTATTTGTTGCTGGTTAATAATGTTGCTACAAGGTGATGGCCTGAAATTCAAATAGAGCATGGCTTGGTTTCACTAAAACCACAACATGCATGCAACAAGTTATGCAGAAATGTATAGAGTTCCACCTTACCATCTGGTGTTCTAGATTGCTTCTAAATCAAAAGCTGATTAATTAGAATCATGGCATATGAGGACTGGTTGGAGAAAGTGGCCCATAGAAGGAAGGAGTGAAAGAATGTTAGAGAATGCCTAGCTATCTTTAAAAATAGCTAACGGGTGATCAAGGGGAAAAGGGATTACACTTGTATTGTTTGGCCCTGGAGGGCAGAACTAGGGTAAATAAGTAGAAATTGGCAGAAAAGATATGTTTCAGTTCAGGCTTAGGACAAGCTTCCTAACCAATAGAGCTCTCCAGAAGTGAAGTGGGCTGCCTCAGGAGGCTGTGAGTTCATCATTTCTGTAAGTATTTAAATTAAAGCTGGATGAAAAACTCTTGAGGTTATTTTAGAGGGGGTCCCTGACCAGACAAGGGTTATATTAGATGACCTACCTTCCAAATCTGAAGTTATACAAGTCTATGAAATGCCTTTTGCAATATAGTTTTGTGCAATTCAAGATAAAGATCCACCTGGTAGAGTTTGCTTAATTTTTTGTTTTGAGTATGATGCTATCCCAGATGGTGCAATGCCATATGGATTTAATATTATATGATCTATGCATTCTAGATGAAACCTAAGGATGGTCATTTATTTATTTCAGTCCCATTTTGAGAGGTTTTTAAAGTCTTAAAAAGTTTTCAGAATTTTTCTAAGTTTCTCAAATGGACCTGAAACAACTCTACTCCTGACTCTACCCAGATAGGTCTGTCCATCTTATATGAAAAATTATTCTTATAAGACCAGCCATTCTCCCAGTAGAATATGAACTTCCTGAGGTCGGGGATTGTTTTTTTTCTTTGTATACCCAGGACCTAGCACAGTACCTGGGGTTTGGTGTAATACATGCTTTTAAAAATAATTTTAATGAATTAGTAAAATAGTATTTTAAAGAATTCTTTAGAAATCTAAAGTTTGCCACCATAAACATTTTGAAGATCTGATACCACTGTTGGTAGTTTCATCTTTAAAAACAGAGGACTATGATATATAATTATGGACAGAGGACTATGATATATGTGGGTGTGTATGTGTACATGTATATGCTTCAGCTTTAGGCTTTCCTAAAGATATTTTCTTTTAGTTTTCTAGGAGAAGGCTGCAGTCCATCTGTAAAACACATTTGGAGTTTTTGATAAATAAATCCTCTAGGGACAGATGATTGTCAGAGAGCGATGACTTTGTTACCACCTACTACCAATAACCAGTTAGATACACATTAAGATTACAATATAGCTCACATTTCTTAGTTCTTAGATACATTTGATGGTGTTTATTCTATAAGCATCAACTTCATGTCTTACGAATGACACATTTCCCCCCAGAAAAGTGTGCCAATAGTTTATTTTTAAAGAAGTTAGCACTTCTGAAATTTTAAAAATAATTTATCCTAAATTACTTTGGGAGCCAAGGAAATCAGAGGAATTAATTGTTTTTATTGTTCATATGGTTAATTATGTGACACTAGATAAAATGGAAAACCAAACTAAACTTATAAACTTAAGATTTACAACATACATCACAATACTAAATTTGAATTGATGATTTGGGGCTGGAAAGAATGTAGAGAAGCTTTGTATGAAGGTCAAGAAGGGCTTTTTGGGGAAACATATGTTCTTTCTCACTTCTTACTTTGATTTGACAATTTTATGAGCAAGCCTCAATTATTTTTCTTGTATGTGCTAACCGTCCATAGTTTTCAGAAACCAGGAGATGTTTAGGGAATATGTAAGCCTTATGTAACCTCGCAAAAGCAAAGCCAGCAATTGAGAAAAAAAAAGCTATAAATTATTTTTTTCCTTGCTGATTTGCCATGCCCTTGGTTTTTAAAGTTATGTGAAAACGGAGCGAGAAAAAGTTTAGAGAAGAATCAGTGTCTATTGTTCAGTAAATTATTTCTAATCAAATATTATTAGCATGCATTTTCCCCCACATTAGAATCAGTTATCTACAAATAAACACCAGAGGTTCGAAGGGGGAAAAATGTATTATGGATCAAGAATATATTCCTTCATGACTGTGAATTTAAATAAGACCTGTAGTACTTACTGGAAGTTGCCCACACTCTTTATGAAATATCAAGAAATACTTTCTTGACATCTAATTTAAATGCACCATGTACTTTGTGTTAGAAAAAATAGATCATGAAATGCAGGTGATTGGGAAATAAAACTATGAAGGTATTTTTGCTTTTATTTTTAAAAAAACATATGGTAGGTGTAGGTTAGAAATGATTTTAAGTGGATGAAAATATGCTAGACACTTCCTCTAATGCTGTCCTAGGGGTCCTAGGAGACCACCTTCTAGAGGAAATTTCCCATTTGGTAAGGACATCTGAGTAAGAAAGCTCTGTGTATAGTGTCTCAAATTGATCTGTTTCAGACTGAATTAAGGATGGTACAGTGACAAGGAAGCAAGTTTTAGTAATAATAATAAAAATGAAAACTAACATTTATGTAGCACCTGCTATGTTCAGGCATTGTGCTGGTTGGTTGGTTGTCATCCTTCATCCTCAAAGAGGACCAGAATGACATCACTATGTTAGAGTCAAGGCACAAGGTGTCTGTTGTGGCTGATCAGACCAATATGAGCTTGGAATGCTCTACCACAGGCCAGCACAAATAGTCCATGTAAACATTTGGGGTAGATTCTCTAAATCTGTGCAACTCATGTATTTTTGAGCACCTTCTTTGATGAGGACACACCAAAGATGTTGTGCCAGTGTCTCCCATATCATGCAGTCAGTTCCAAAGTTCTTCGGGGACGCTTCGAAAGTGTCCTTGTATAGATTCCTCTGACCACCATGTGAGTTGTGCTAAGCATTTTTCAAATACACCATTTGATTCTCACAACCTGGGAGACAGATGCTATTATTATTATCCACATTTTACAGTTAAGGAGACTGAAACAAACAGAGGTTAAATGACTTGTCCAAGGCCACACATCTAGTAAGTATCTGAGATAGCATTTGAACTCAGATCTTCCTAACTTCAGGCTCCATGCTCTATCCACTGTGCCAACCTAACTCAAGTCAGAGGAGTTGGTTTCAAATCCCCACTTTCCTGTTTAATATCTGCTTTAGTTGTATCCATCTGTACAATGAAGGAATTAGTCAGAATGACTTCTAAATTTGTTAATCTACCACACAATTCTATAACAATGTCACTGTGACAGCTGGATATACAGTAATTCTCCTTTGTCGTTCTACCTGCAATTCTCCTAAGCACTCAGCTGGTGGCGTTACAAGCCACTTTCCCAAAGGAAAATTTTGCCTTTCTGTCCAGACCCTGAATAAAGGGTGGGGATGGGGAGGGAAGGTACAGTGGATAGACCTCACCTAGTTCTTATCAGTTCAGTGTGAGAGCTGAAATGCTGGAATTGGCCAGGGTGCCTTTACAGCTAGCCCTTCCATTTGGCAGGAGTTAGTAGTGCAGTGTCCCTGTGATCTGGAAAAACTGTGTAAAATGTTTTGGCCCTACTTTGTACCAGAGAAGAAGGCTGAATTATTGTGGTATTAAAAGATAAAATATGTTGATATTATACAATACTATATATACATATATATATTATGCATTTCTGAATTTCTAAACTTTTTCTGTGTCATCTGCTGGCCTTTGCATGTCTCCGGTGGCTTCTGCAAAACTCCCCAAACATTCCCATTTAATTTTTTATGCTGACCCACCATATTGAAACTGCAATGGGGAAAGTTGCTATGTGGAAGAGATAACTGTACTCTGAAACCTCTCTTCTGAGTTCTATTTCCTCATCACCTCAGGCCTCACAAAAAAAAAAAAGTCCAAGATAAGCAATGTAAAGCACTTTTTTGCAAACCTTAAAATGGAAATTGTAGCTATTGTTGTTTGTTGTAGCTAGTTTGAAATAGAGTCTTTCTTTATCATTAGTTTTGGTTGTAGATTAAAGAGGACACAGTCTGTTATCTCCTTTCCTTAACTATCACCCAAGTGGTATATTTCCTGCCAATATCGGCATTTCTAGATCACAAAAGATCAACAGCTTTTTCCTTACTCCTCTTAAATTTGGCCCTCTAGGCAGGCCCTGAAATCGGCACAAGTACATATATGGGGAGAAGGGGTTGGGGTGGGGGGATTCAAATTGTATAGGGCTGTTGGATAGTATGGAAGAACCAAGCAAGCATTCTCTTAACAGAGAGAGGAGAGTAAATAGACGTCCTTGCTACAATAGCGTATGTTGAAATTCTGGCGTGTAATACCACAGATCCCCCAAATTCATAGGAAGTGGGCTACATTATTTAATTTGCAAGCAAATTCATTAAAGGCCATGCCTTTCTAGGTGACCAACATCCTCATTCAGTCCCCTAACTAGCAGTGCACCCCAATGAACACTGAATCTTTCTTTGTCCTCTTAAACACATTCAAAATTTACTTTTCCTGTATCCCATTCTATCAGAGCCCTGCTAGGAAACTGGTTAGTTAAGCAGAGGAATTTATTTTAATTAAGCTATTAATGAGGGACACTACAATAATGTTGTACTACCCCCAGGTAGTATTTTTTTTTTTGCATTTGCCAGGGACCTTTTATATTCTAACCCAGAGGAATAACATTCCCTAATACTTTGAGGCTGTCATTACGTCCATCCACCAACTTAACATTTTATCTTATTAAGGGGCCTTTCTCCTCCATCCACAAATAAGGTTAGTTCATTCATCCTCTCGACTTCTTTAGCCTTAGAAATTCCTGGAAACATCATTAATGGCATTTTTCCTTCCTTCTTGTATCCTGAGTTGACCCAAGACTCTGGTAGAAAACATTCTGGATCAAATGATGATTGAGGTGACTGAGTTCACCTCACTTGCCCTCCCCCATGCTGGAAAGAGAACAATGGCTGCTGTCTTCCAGTCCTGTCTACTTTCTGCTATGGCAGCTCTCTCTACTGGTCCAGGGCCCTCTTTTTCCTAGTAGGGATCAGATGGAAGATATTGTCTGCTTAGCTGCCAAAGTGACTTTCCTAAACTATAGGGTGTGACTGTTGTCGCCCTCTTACTCAATAAACAGTATTGGCCCCCATCCCAAAGTTTGGCATTTAAGGCTCTTAACAACTCGATCCCTTCCTATATTTCAAGTCTTATATGTCACGCCCCTTCATGCACTCTACCATCCAGATACACCGGTCTATATATTATTCCTCATATGCCTCCTAATCGTCTCCCAATTCCATACTTTTATACTGCCTGGAATCCTCTCCTTCCTCACCTCCGACACCTTCCTTTTTCCTAGCTGGTTTCCTTCAAGACTCAGCTGAAATCCCCCCTTCTTCAGGACTTTCCTGGTCCCTCTCTATATCCTCTTGTTAGTTCCTTTCCTCTAGATTACCTAACACTTTTTAATTCTTTTTTTAATTCTTTATTTTTTTAATTCTTTCTTCACTCCCCTTTGCTAATTATTTCCCATTCGGCCTGTATATAGCTTGCTTTGTGTATGCTTGTTTATATCTTGTCTCCCCTATTAGATTGTATAATGGCAAGCAAAGTGAGACTTTCTGTTGTCTTTTGTTTTGGAGTGCTTCTCAGCACTAAGGCAATCAAGTGCCTCCGACTGAGTCTCCCCCTTGTTTGTAGGTAGGCCCACACACCCATTTGCTAATTAGGTCACTAGAGGTGTGAAACCCTCTGACCCTGAAGAAGTGTGTGTGTGTGTGTGTGTGTGTGTGTGTGTGTGTGTGTGTGTATACACACACACACTGAGGTTAGCATTTTGTTTGGGGCTTACTCACTGGAAGAATGTCCTGTGATTTGACCAGAGGAGACTCTGGGTAGCTGTTGGAGCCCCACCAGCTTTGAAAAACACAGATGTTGGTGTTTCTCTCTTTGGTAACTATGTATGTAATGTCTTGGACAGACAGCTAGAAGCCTGTCTGCTGATTTGTGTTATTTTGTTCTGTTTCTATAATTTCTGCTTGTAATTTCTGTTTGTGTTTTCTCTGAGGTTCAGGATGCTGACTTTTTAACCTGAACTAAGTGAATGATATATGTATGTTTAATTAAAGTAAAATTGTTAACCCCTTAAAGTTGCTTTCCTTAAAAAGCAGGTCAAAGAACCTGTGCTACTAGCCCTCCTATGTCCTGGTGTTATTGGCCTTACACAGCCACAGTAGCAGCAAGTAACATTGTTGTTACAGATTATAAGCTCCTTGAGGCCAGGGATTGCCTTCTGCTTCTTTTTATATCCTTAGCACCTAATAGTATCTGGCACATGGTGGGTACTTAATAAATGTTTATTGACAGATTTAAGTTACACTGTGTATATCTTTTATCTACATATTTATTTGATATGTTATCTTCCCCATTAGAAGATCCTTCAGATTATAGATTTTCCTTTCCTTTCTATCTCAGTACTTAGCACAGTACCTGACATATAGTAGATGCTCAATAAATGTTTTTTGATTGATTTAATTTATATCATGCATATCTTTTATGTACATATTTATTTGACATATTATCTTCCCCATTCGAAGCTACTTGAAAGCAGGGATTTTCCCCCTTTCTATCTTAAGTGTTTAGCAGGATACCTGGCACATAGTAAGCTCTTCAATGTGAGCTTACTGGCTGCCTGTAATTCTCTCTAGCAGAATTGGTCTGAGATGTCATTGCTATTTTAGGCTACATGCTTCTAGGGATATAAACCATTAAAACATGAGTATCTTGTAGACAGGAAAGATACTGTTAGGTCAATGTCAAAATATTCATTGGTGTGATATTGAGCACAGTTGTCTGGGAGGGTACATGTATGGGAGCCTGTGCACAAGGATGCATTCATATATGCTTTCTGTGTATGACTGTTTCACTGTATGTATGAATAAGATTGAAAGAAATGGAAAATTCAGGGATTAAAATAGACTTGAAAGATTTTCGTCAGCAAAGGGACAGATCAAAGTCATGAGACAAAAAAAATGGCTGTATCAAACAGTGAGGGGAGCAAAGGAACCAAGCAACATACCAGAGAGCCCTAAAATGGAAAAAAAAAAGTGTACTTGGCATACTTTATATAGCAAGATGCTTTAATTATTAATATTTTTGAAAAAACAAGCAATATTTTATTCTCCCAATATCTTTTAAAGCAACTGTGTCTACAGGCATGAAACGGGTAGGGTGGGGTGTGACAGTCACAGTGTTTTTGAAACCTATTTCTCACAGTTTAAGAAACTTGAGAGTATTTTTAAAATAATTTTTCTAGAAGCAATGCATAACTTTATGTGTAAATATGTATATTTAAAAACTGAATGGGAATTGGATGGACACAACTAAAAATGTCTGTGGAATTAGCTAATTTATATTGGCTTTAAAAAATTATGTTTTGTATTTCTAATATTTTCAGTTCTATATCGTTTCAACTTTGTTTTTTGGAGTAAATGCACCAAATATTACTTTTAAGTGTTTAATATTTATATTTTAACATGTTGTTAAGTTTTTTAAAAAGAACAACTAGAGTAGGGCCTTTTGTATGAAAATGATCTAATCCAAAGACTATTAGAACTTGGCTTCCAAACAAAAGTATGCCTAATTCAATTTGCTAGACATTTATTATGCACCTACGATATGCAAAACCCTGGAGGAGGTAGAGAAGTATAAATGATACATGATCTTTGCCCTCATGGAACTCACAATTCAGGGGACAGAAAAACAACTGTAATATAAAAGAATACAAAGATAACATATAAGAGACGTTCAAGGAGGATGCTGTATGAAATTGAAGGAATAAAAGTAGGGAGGGAAGGGATCTTGGGGGGCATTAGGTGTTAAATATGGGCTGCTGGCACTTTGGAGAGAACATTGGGTCAAAGGGACTGGGTTTAAATCCCAGTTTTGCCATTATTTCTTGTGTAACTTTGGGCTTCACCAGATTGCCAAAAGTTGACACAGAAAGTTAAGTACCCCAGGTCTAGAAACAGTAATGGGGACCTCAGTGTATTCAACCCCTTTTTATTGGCCCTATCAATAGGAGGAATGGAAGTGAACTGTAGAGGAGAGGGTTTCAAGAGATCTTCAGGGGAAATCCAGGTTTCAGTTAAAGTCAAGAAATAGAATAGAAAAGTAAAGAAACTTTTTTGGGGGGGGCACTATGTTGTCATTTGTAGGGGGAACATTACAACATGGTGGCCAACTCTTTGTTGATGTGACTTAAGTTTAAATTCTACCTTGAATTTAAAATGAACAAAAAATACCTCCTCATTGTGTGACCATAAACCACTTAATTTCCTTGTGCCTCAGTTCCCTCATCTACAAAGTGTGTAAAATAAAAATGCCTACCTCACGTAATTTTTCTAGGGTTCAAATTTAATGTGTACAAAGGACTTCAAAATCCCAAAGCATTATATTAATGTTCTGCAATTGGAGTTAAGAAGACTCGGGTTAAAATCCTGCCTCTGATTCTTACCAGTTGTGATTATTATTATTATTATGTGTTTTATTATATATATGTTATTTCTATTCCACTGACACAGTCTTTAAGAACTCAGCACTAACTTATGCGCCACAATGATCACTTTGGTGATTATTCCTTCCATGCATAATTCAGGTGACTGCCTTTTTATCGCAAGGCCATCGAAGAGTCTGTCCCTGTCAATGGCATCACTCTTCCCTCCCCCTACACCTCTGTCAGCTCCCTTCACTCTAGTCAAACAAATGCTTGCTCAGTCTCCTGAGTTCCCTCATCCCCCTCCCACTTCCCCGCCTTCTCCCGTGTTATTCCCTATGCGTGCAAAACCTCCCACTGCACATCTGTCAAATCTCCTCCCTCTCCCTGTTCCTAGCTCACCTTAAGGTTCACTTCCAAGAAGTCTCACCTAGGTCAATGAAGGTCAGCGAGTTCAATATCAATATCCTTGCTTCAGAGATACTTGGCTAAAATATACCTTTACAGGCTTATTCTCTGTTCTCTGAAGACTCTGGAACAGCAAGGTTGTTCCATGCACCACTTGACACCCGCCACACACGGAAGGTGAAACATGCTACGAGAAAATCCTGGAGGTTAGGAATGGACAGCCTCAGTGAGGAACTGATTGAAGTATTCCACAACAAATATAATAGGTGATATTCCTCTTTGTCCAAATATGTGATGACTTTAAAAGCGTAAATTTAAAACTGAGAAGGAAAAAAAGCATTTTTCAGGTAATTCACAAATACACAAATTTATTTCATGCCAACAAAAGGTCAAGAAAATTACTGTGATTGGATACTTATTTAAGTAATTAAGCATTGGGGGCCCATAAATGTCTGTAGGTATAACAATCCAGATAATAAGATAATTAAACTAGGTATAGTCTCCCAAGGACAAAAAACTTCTGCTTCTGGCAGTAGAGGATGGGACTTTCATGGTTATGAGAGGCACTTTTTAAAGGCAGTTACTGTCTTTGCTGTGACTTTATCGGGACTGGTAGTTGCTCCTTTTTAGGTGAGATGATATTCCCATACAAGTCACACGGGATAATATCTTGATTTTTAATACTTCTATAAGCTGGCTCCTACCTACTTTTCCATCCCTAGTTCATACTACTACCCTCCCTGAGCTCTGAAGTTCTAGCCGAACTGGACTATTAGGAGTTCCCTGAATTCAATACTTCATCTCCCATCGCCATGCTTTTGCATTGGCTGTTCCTCTATATGCCCAGAAGGTACTAATTTTCAGTCCCTATTTCTAAGAATCTTTGTCTTCTTTCAGGGCTCTTCCATGATACCACTTCCTCAGGGAAGACTTTCTCAATCCCCAGTCATTAGAGGTCACTTCTTTCTTAGTTTGGCTTGTACCATAACATAACTATATCTATACATATCGCATTCTCCCAGGAGAATGTAGGCTCCTTGGGAGACAGGGACAGCTTCATTTTGGTCTTTGTTGAATTGGTTGTTTGAAAAACCTCCCAGGCAAAACGAACCCTGATTCTGGTGTTGTGTTGTGATACAGTGGCAGACAGAAACAGGTGTTACCTTGGATGGTTTCACAAATGAACCAGCCCCATTCGCTTGCAAATAGAACACGGTCCAATTATGGTCACTCAGTACCTTCCTGATATACCTACCCACTGTCCTTTTGACAACCAGCAACTGGATCCACTTATGTAACTAAATGGATGGTGGCCATCATACTGAGGGGGGACCTTCTCTGAGGATATTTCTGAAGGGCATAGTATAATTTGCCCTTGTGGAAAACTACCCCTCATCTTTTCATGGTCGATAGCTGTATTCTTGCTATAGCCTATTTATTTCCAAGTAAAGGCTTATATTTTAAACTGCTGCTGTAGCCAAAGATAAATATCTCTCTCATGCCCTTGGCATAATAGTAACAATGGTATTCGCTAGAGCCAGCGTGGTAAGTGCATGGGGGCAGTTGAAAAAGGGATGAAAATGAGTCGCTGGTCTTGTGTAGACATTTGCATCAGTCTCAGGTCACAGACGGTAAAACCAGACTGTAGAACAAAACCCTAGAGCTTGACATGTGGAATGGGAAGGAAGAGGAAAGGTCAGGGACAGGCTCAACTCCTCCCTCCCCCATGAAGTCCTTTTCACATACTCCAGACCAGGCCAGTCTCTCCCTTCTCTGATCTCTTGTTGCAGCTGTACTTAATGCCAGCTAGTTTAGCCCTTAGATGCTTTAACACACACACACACACACACTCACTCACTCACATACACACACAAGTTCCATCTAATAGACACTTAAATAGACACTTAAAATTATTCAAGGTTATTTTTCAAGGTCATTCTACCCCCTTTGCTGTGCTATTTGTAATATTGTCTCAGATAAAACTTAGTCATCTTTGTTCCTTATATACTTGTTTTGTCTCCACTCCTAATCAGCAATTATTAAATGTGAATTAAACACCTACTATGTGCCCAGAATTCGTGTTAGGTGTTAGAGCTACAAATATAAAATTGAGATGGTCTTTGACACAGAAGGAGACATGACACACTTATCAGACTGTTTGGGCCCTGGATTATAAACTCCTTGAAGACAGGGACCTGTACTCATACTTTACATACATCATAGCATGTACATATGGCGGGGCATACAATGAATGCCTTTTCATTGATTATGTGTCAACACTATCCATTAAGGTAAGTATGAACTTGCTGAGTAAGAGGCATAGGTTCGTTCTTTTTATTTGGAAGAGATTTAAGGAATTGATGTATAGCACCATACCTTTCTAGCCTTATCTCACACTGCTTCTAGGCACCTACTCTATATAACCAGTGACGACAATAAGGCATACTTTTCTCAGGGCTCATGGAATTATAGAATTTAGGTCTGAAAATGTCCTTTAAAATCATTTCCCTTATTTCCAGATAAGGAAACTGAGGCCCAGAAAGGATTGGACCTAGATATGCTGACTTGACTTCCAGTGTTCTTCCTACTACCTTCCTAGAGCCTGAATCTAATTAGGAAAAAAATGTGTTTTTAAGTGTCTTTCAGGTCATATTTACTTCTTGAATGATTAGTATAGAAAATATTTTACTCCTGATCAAAAAGCGTCTTAAGTTCTCTGCATATATTTGTTAGCTTATGAATATGTATTCTTAGCTTCTAAATGTATTTAAGTCATTTTTCAGTTGTGTCTGACCACATTTGGGGTTTTCTTTGCAAAGATCCTGGAATGGTTTGCCATTTCCTTCTCCCGCTCATTTTACAGATGGGGAAACTGAAGCAAACAGGGTGAAGTGACTTGCCCAGGGTCACACAGGTAGTAAGTGTCTAAGGCCAGGTTTGAACTCAGGAAGATGGCCCTTCCTGAATCGAGGCCTGGCCCTCTGTCTACTGTATTACCTAGCTGCCCTCATACACACATACACACACGTACATATATATGTATATACAAATGTGTATGTTTGTATGTATACGAACATCAATATATGTTGCTTCTATAATTTTTTTCTTTGACTCTATCCAGATTAGGTTGGACAGCCCTAAATCTCCATCCTCTGATCTCTTTCCTTTGTAGTTGCTTAAAGTATCTTTTAACATAGGTACTGGGCACTCAAGGAACACTTTTTATTGATTTAGTTTTCTTCAGAATTTTATAGATATAGATATATCTATGTCTATCTTTCTTTTTATCTATCTTTCTAATTAAAATCAATCAAATGAACCACACCTGAAAAAAGCTTTTCCTGACTACCTAAATCTGTACCTCCTCACAGAATAATAGAACTTGAGTTGAAATTCTCAGCAGCCTTTTAAAAAAATCTATATTGATTTTTCTATTCCGTATCCCAGAGCCTCTGCTGGACGGCCTCTACTGTCGGGGCACTCAGTATCTCCAGAGCTAAACTGTCCTCCTTATGGTGTTGTTGTTTAGGTGTTTCAGTCATGTCTAACTCTTTGTGGCCCCTCTTTGGGGTTTTCATGGCAAAGATACTGGAGTGGTTTGCCATTTTCTTCTCCAGTTCATTTTACAGATGAGGAAAACTGAAGCAATAGGATGTAGTGACTTGTCCAAGATCCTATAGCTAATAAGTATCTGACGCCGTATTTGAACTCAGGAATAGGAGTCTTCCTGACTTTGAGCCCAATTCTAGACTCTCCATTCTATTCATAGATAGTTCTAATTTTCAGTTGTTGTTTGTTGTTGCAAGTTACTTGAGGGCAAGGACCATGTCATACTTTTTTATCCCATATGACATCTGAATTCTGTAACTGAAACAAATAGTGAAGAAGGTATAAACAAAGATATAGACTTTTATAATCATTAGGGACCTTAAAGATAATAAAGGGAACCGAAAGATAAAAAAAGAAAGTTAAAATTAAAATGTTATTTATAAATAATGAACAATATAAATAACATTAAGTTAGTATAAAATGGCTATAAGCAGATGCTCAGTTTTGATTAGGAGGGAAGCAGAAAACTGGGAAAGCATTTTTACAACTAGTGTCTCTGATAAAGGCCTCCTTTCTAAAATATATAGAGAACTGAGTCAAATTTACAAGAATACAAGTCGTTCCCCAAATGATAAATGGTCAAAGGATATGAACAAGCAGTTTTCAGAGGAAGAAACTAAAGCTATCTATAGTCATATGAAAAAATGCTCTAAACTACTATTTATTAGAGGAATGCAAAGCAAAACAACTCTGAGGTACCACATCATACCTATCAGATTGGCTAATGTGACAAAACAGGAAAATGATAAATGTTGGAGAAGATGTGGGAAAGTTGGAACGCTAATTCATTCTTGGTGGAGCTGTGAGCTGATCCAAATTGTGAGCAATTTGGAACTATGCCCAAAGGGTTATAAAAATGTGCATACCTTTTGATCCAACAATACCGCTTCTAGGGCTGTATCTCAAAGAGATCATAAAAATGGGAAAATGACTCATATGTACAAAAATATTTATAGCAGCTCTTTTTGTGGTGGCCAAGAACTGGAAATTAAGGGGATGCCCATCAATTGTGGAATGGCTGAACAAGTTGTGGTATATGAATGCAGTGGAATACTATTGTGCTATAAGAAATGAGGAACAGGTGGACTTTAGAAAAACCTGGAAAGACGTATATGAACTGATGTTGAATAAAGTGAGCACAACCAGGAGAACATTATGCGTAGTAACAGCCACAGTGTGTGAGGACTGATTGTGATAGAATTAGCTCTTCTCAGCCATGCAAGGACCTAAAACATTTCCAAAGGACTCATGATGGAAAATGCCATCCACCTGCAGAGAAAGAACTATTGAGTCATAATGCAGAGTGAAGCTATTTTCCATTTTGTTTTGTGTTGTTTTCTTTCTCATGGTTTCTCCCATTTGTTGTAATTCTTCTATGCAACATGACTAACGTGAAAATGTGTTTAATAGGAATGTATGCATAGAGCCCATATCAGATTGCATGCCGTCGTGGGGTGGGGGGCAGAAAATTTAAAACTTAAAGAAGTGAATGTTGAAAACTGAAAACAAATAAATTAATAAATTGGGTGGAAATGCTCAATTTTGAAATATTGGCCATTAGAAAATAGAGAATACTATATACACACATTGTGGTGTTCTTTATACAGAAAATAAATACAAAGAGATTTGGAGCAATGGGAGATGGGTGTGAGCTCTCATTTACTAGAAATGGCTTCATTAAGCTGTGTTTGGGTTCTGATATTATCAAGTTACTATTTGCATTAATAAGAATCTTGTACATTGGATGAATCAGGGCGTGGTATTCTAGAAGCAAATGCTAGGCCACTTTTGCCACTATTTCATAGGTAGAATCTATTTTTAAGTGGATAAAATTATGAAAGTATTACTTCAATTAATCATAAGGCGAATTACTAATGTATTTTAATTCAAAATTGACATTTTAATTCCAAGTAAACTTTTTACATGTTTAAAAGTGTATATTAAATCCATCGCTTTCATTCATCAATAGAATATTTTTCCTATTTAAGAATTTATTTTCTTACTACAGCTTTGCAATGTGATTTAACCACATCACTCTATTTGTGTTCTCTGGCATAAAGTAAGTCATCTATCTCTGACCCACAAATATATTTTAAAAATAATTCAACATTAATTAGATACCTACGATATCCTAGAAGCTATATATTTATTTCAATTCTGTAGTGTTTCAAGGAGCTATGATTTTACCAAAGTAGATACTTTTCCGCTGATACAGACTGCAGTCTCCAACAAATGGCTAACATTTATATAGAACTAAGTGTAAGGTATGCAAAATGCCTTTTGTATAATAATTATAGTTAGCATTTATATAAAACTTTAAGTTTTGTCTCATTGATCCTCATAATAATTCTGTGAGGCATGTACTATTTTCATCCCCATTTTGTAGATGGGGAAACCTAAAATCAGGGAGATTCAGTGATGTATCCAATGTCACTGAACAGGTAAGTGTCAGAGGCAGGACTCTGATCTTCTCAACTCCAAGTTCAGCGATCTATTCTATTGATTGCTGCACCTTGTTGCCTTAGGAGACAGTATTCCTGAGTGGTAAAATTCTATACTAAAGAGTGGGGGAAACGTTCAATTCATGGAGCCTCTCCATACTTAGCTAGGCTGGTTTTCAGGCAACAGACATAGTCTATTTGTTAGGCGCTTTTTCAAGACCTCTCAAGCATGGTATGACTCGGCAGAGTTTGTGTCCAACTGACAACCAGTTGTTCTTCCAGTCACAATGAGGAAGTGGAGTAAGAGCTATATGAAATATTTAAGACAATAGTAACAAGGAAACCTCTCTTGTCACTGAGCTTCTGTCATGAAAACAAGGCAAATGTATTTCATTATAAACATGTTTTAAGAGACAAAGTGAATGTGAGACTGCCACTCTGGACTCTCATCTCTTTTTCCACTTAGAGATCCAAAATGATGATGATTGTATTTTTATTATTAGATAGAATGTAAGCTCCTTGAGAACAGGTACTATTTGATAGGTAATAGTTCCATAGATCGATTGATTGATATTTTTTGGTTTCTAGCCCTAAGCCTAGTACCTACCCCATAGGCGTGTAATACATTTGTTTATAATGCTACTTCTTTAAATATCAAAGCTGTTCATTTACTTCTTGAAGGAAAGCCTTACATATTTCAGAAAAACCTGAAAAGACTAACATGAACTGATGCAAAGTGAAGTGGGCAGAACCAAGAGAACATTGCACAAAGTAACAGCAACATTGTGTGATGATCAGCTGTGACTGACTTATCTCTTCTCAGCAATACAGTGATCCAAGACAATTCCAAAACACTCATGATGGGAATTCTATCCACATCTAGAGAAAGAACTGATAGAGTCTAAAGACAGATTGAAACATACTATTTTTTACATTTTTTCATGTTTTTTTTTCCTTTCTTTCTGCTTCTTCTTTCACAACATGATTAATATGGAGATATGTTTAAATGATTGTACATAGATAACCTATATCAAATTGCTTACCATTTTAGGAATGGGGGAGGGAAGAAGTGGGAAGAGGAGAAGGAGAAAACTTGAAACTCAATTTTTTAAATGAATGTTTAAAATTGTCTTTACATGTAATTGGAAAAAATAAAATACTATTTTAAAAAAAGAAAGAAAGCCCTAGAGACAGTGCCAGCTTTTTAGCTTTACCCATGAGTTTGTGGTGGCTGAGAATGCTTAGGACACATCTGTGCTTTGTGCCCAGGTTTCAGCCTGCAAGGACTAACAGCCATGGAGTTACAACATTGATTTTGATTTCTTTTGTTGGTTACCTGAACTGAGATTTGGCAAATGCTCAAGCTCAGGGCAAGGTTATTTCTACGAATTCAGCTTTTGGATGGTGCTAACCATCCAAAGTAACCATGAGTCAATTCTGTGAGAAATCCTCTGGATGACATGGTGATAGTAATTGCATTTACAAAGTCCAAGCTATTAGCTACGTAAATATGCCTGAAGATGCAGTAGATGTAGGTGCCAAAATGTTGTCATAGATGATGTAGGCCTAGAACAAGGACTTTGGGGTGTATGGCCTTAGCTCTCCATTTTCTGTCTTCATCATGAATTCCCATATCTTCCTTTTAACTGAAGGTAACATGCAGTGAGCAGTCCAGAAATATAGTTGTTGGATTAATGAATGCGAAAAAAAGAGAGACCAGCTAAGTTATGCTCTTAATTTTTAGTGTAATAGAAGTTGAGAGAAGAAAAAAAGAAAGTGGGAAGAGAAACAGATTATTCAGAATTTTCAACTGGGTTGAAATATAGGCTTCTCCGAACTCAATATGTCCAAAGCATGACTTACTAGCCTTTTCCCAAAATTCACCCCTCTTACCAGTTTCCCTATTTCAATCAATCAATAAACATTTATTAAGCACTTACTTTGTTTCAGGCACTGTGCTAAGTGCTTTTTGCATACTATCATTTGATCCCCGAAAAAAAAACATTTTAGGAGATAGATTTTATTATTTGGGGCTGCTAGGTGGCTAGAGTGCCAGACCTGTAGTCAGGAGGACCTGAATTCAAATTTGGTCTCAGACACTTCCTAGCTATGGTAACTGGGCAAGTCTCTTAACCCTGTTGCCTCAGTTTCCTCATCTGTAAAATGAGCTGGAGAAGGAAATGGCAAACCATTCTAGCGTCTTTGCCAAGAAAACCCCAAAAGGAGGCATAAAGAGTAGGACAAAGTTGACAAATGACTAAACAACATTAACAACAACAGTGCAGTAGATAGTGTGCTAAGCTTAAAGTCAGGAAACCTGGGTTCCAGTCTCTCCTCTGACACATACTAGCTATGACATCCTATGCAAGTCACTTAACTTGGATTTTTAACTGTGTTTACGTGTAACTCTGTAAATGTGAATTGGGGTGGGGAGAAGTTCCTTTTATCTGTGATTGCAGTTAAAATTGAAAGAAATGACAATTATAAAATACTTTTATGTAAGAGAATACACAAATGTAAGAGAAAGGCTAGAGGACTAATTTTTTTAATGCAGCCAAATCTCACATGCAGAAAAGTAAGTTTTCTAATGTTCAAACATGTAAGACTTTATAATGACAGAAATTCATACAAAGGTAAAATTCTTCATTCTCACCCCAATAGTCTTTTTAAGGATGATAGATTTAGAGCTGGAAGAAACCTTAGAGGCCCTCTAGTCCAATTTCTTCATTTTGCAGATGAGAAAACTGAGGTGTAAGTGACTTGTGGAAGGGCATACAAAAAGTAAATATCAGAGTCCAGATTTGAACCCAGGGCTTCTGATTTCAGAACTAGCACTTTCTTTTTTAAAATTAATAATATTGTATCTTTCCCCCAATTACACATAAAAACAAATCTTAACATTCTTTTTTTAAGTTTGAGTTCCAAATTCTGTCTCTCTCTCCCTTCCATTTTCTCTCTCTGAGAGGGTTAGCAATCTGATATAAATTACACAACCATGTAAAAAATGAAAACTAGTATGGTTCTGTCTGTTTAGATGACATCAGTTCTTTCTCTGGAGGTATATAGCATTGTTGATCACGAACCCTTGAAGACTGTCTTGGATCACTGCATTGCTGAGAACAGCTAAGTCATTCACAGCTGTTCATCGCACAGTATTGCTGTTATTTTGTACAATGTTTTCTTGGTTCTCTTTACTCTGCATCAATTAATGTAAATCTTTCCAGACTTTTCTGAAATCATCCTGCTCATCTTTTCTTCTAGCACAATGATATTCCATTACAGTCATATATCACAATTTGTTCAGCCATTCTCTAACTGATGTGCATCACCTTGATTTCTAATTGTTTGCCACCAGTGAAAGAGCTGCTATAAATATCTTTATACAAATAGGTCCCCCACCCCCTACCTCCGCCCCATTTTTTTATCTATTCAGGATACAGACAGAGTAGCTGTCTTGCTGAATCAAAGGGTATACACACTTTTATAGTCCTTTGGGCATAGTTCCAAATTGCTCTGCAGAATGGCTGGATCACTTTACAACTCTACCAGCAGTGCATTAGTGTCTCAGTTTTCCCACATCCCCTCTAACATTTATCGTATTCCTTTTCTGTCATATTAGCCAATCTGATAGGTGTGAGGTGGTACCTCAGACTTGTTTTAATTTGCATTTTTCTAATCAATAGTGATTTAGAGAATTTTTATAAGACTATAGATAGCTTTGATTTCTTGTCTGAAAACTACCTGTTCATATCCTTTCACTATTTATCAATTGGGGAATGACTTATAAATTTGACTCATTTTTCTCTGTATTTGAGAAATGAGGCCTTTATTAGAGATACTTTCTGTAAAAATTTTTTTCCCAGTTTTCTGCTTTCCTTCTGATCTTGGTTGCATTGGTTTTGTTTGTACAAAACCTTTTTAATTTAGTATAATCAAAATTATCAATTTTATATTTTGTAATGATCTCTATATCTTGTTTAATCCTGAATTCTTCCCTTATCCATAGATCTGATTGGTAAACTATTCAATGCTCTTTTAATTTGTATATTCTGTCACTCTTTATGTCTAAATCCTGTACCCATTTTGACCTTGTCATGGTACATGGTGTAAGAGGTTGTTCTATACTTAGATTCTGCCAAATTGCTTTCTAGTTTTCCCAGCAATTTTTGTCATATAATGAGTTTTTGTTCCAAAAGCTTGAATATTTGGGTTTATCAAAAACTAGACTACAATGATCACTTAGTACAATGTGTTGTGTGCCTAATCTATTCCATTGATCTACCACTCTATTTCTTAGCCAGTACCAGATTGTTTTAATGATCACTGTTTTATAATATACTTTGTGATTTGATACAGCTAGGTACCTTCTTTCACCTTTTTTATTAATTGTATTAATATTCTTGACCTTTTGTTTTTGCAGATGAATTTTGTTATTAATTTTTCTAGCTCTAAATTTTTTTGGTAGTTTGATTGCTATGACACTGAATAAGAAGATGAATTTAAGTAGAATTGTCATTGTTATTATATTGGCTTGGCCTACCCATGAGCAATGTTCATATCTGGCTTTATTTGTGTAAAGTGTTTTGTAATTGTGTTAATGTAGTCCCTGGGTTTGTCTCGGCAGGCACACTCCCAAGTGTTTTATATTGACTAGAGTTATTTCAAATGGAATTTCTATATCTCTTTCTGCTGGACTTTGTTGGTAACTGTGTGTGTATGTATGTGGTTGTGCTTTGTCCTTTGTTCTCAAAGAGAACCATGATATCAGGGAGATGATGACATGACTTGCAATTGGCTTTGATTTGAGTGAGGGAGGGCTGTGCAAGGTCACCAGCCTCACTTTCTCCTCTAGAGCCATCTGGGTCCAATGGCCAGATATCAATCAGGACAACTAGATGGCCCAGGATGCAGTGGAGACCTATAGAAATGCTAATTATTTATATGGATTTATTTTATATCCTTCAGTTTTGCTAAAGTTCTTAATTATTTTAACTAGTTTTTAATTTGATTCTCTAGAATTCTCTAAGTATACCATCACATCATCTGCATAGTTTTGTTTCCTCATTGCCTGTTCTAATTTTTTCAACTTCTTTTTTCTCTTATTTCTATAGCTAGCATTTCTATTACAATATTGAATAATAGTGGTGATAATGGGCATCCTTCCTTCACCTCTCATTGGGAAAGCTATTAGCTTATCCCTATTACAGTTAATGCTTGATGATGATTTTAGTTAGATGTTACTTCATCTTAAGGAAAGCTCCATTTATTCTTATGCTCTCTAGTGTTTTTTTTTAATAGGAATGGGTGTTGTATTTTGTCAAAGTCTTTTTTCTTCATCTGTTGAATAATTATTTTTTTGTTTATTTTGTTATTTATATGATCAATTATGCTGATAGCTTTCCCTATATTGAACTAACCCTGCATTCCTGATATAAACCCCACATGGTAGTATATGATATATTGGTATAATCTCCTTCTAGTATTTTGTTTAATTTTTTTGCATCAATATTCATTAGAGAAATTGGTATATGGCTTTCTTTCTTTGTTTTCACTCTTCCTGGTTTAGATATCAGTACCATATTTGTGTTGTGAAAGGAATTTGGTAAGACTTTTTTGCCTATTTTCCCAAATACTTGTAGTATTGGGGCTAATTGTTCTTTAAAAGTTTGGCAGAATTTGCTCGTGAATCCATCTTGCCCTCCAGATTTTTTCTTAAGGAGTTCATTGATGGCTTGTTCAATTTGTTTTTTAAGATGGAGTTATTTAATTTTTCTATTTCCTCATCTGTATTCTTGGCAATTTATATTTTTGTAAATATTCATCCATTTCACTTACATTGTCAGATTTGTTGGCATATAATTGAGCAAAACAGTTCCTAATAATTATTTTAATTTCTTCTTCATTGTTGGTGAATTTAACCTTTTTCAGTTTTGATGCTGGTAATTTGGTTTTCTTCTTTCCCTTTTTTAATCAAATTAACCAATTTGATTGATTAACCAATGGTTTGTCTATTTTGTTGGGGTTTTTTCATAAAACCAGATTTTCGTTTTATTTATTAGTTCAATGGTTCTCTTTCAGTTTTTTTAATCTCACCTTTAAACCTTCAGGATTTCAAATTTGGTGTTTAATTGGAGACTTTTAATTTGTTACTTTTCTAGCTTTTTGGGGTGCATACCCAATTCATTGATCTGCTCTTTCTGTATTTTATTGATGTTAGCATTTAGAGATATAAATTTTCCCCTAAGTACTGTTTTGGCTGTGTCCCGTAAATTTTGGTACTTGTCTCATTTTCATTCTATTTAATGAAACTATTGATTGTTTCTCTGATTTGTTCTTTGATCAATTTATCCTTTAAGATTATTTAGTTTTCAATTAAGTTTTAATTTATCTTCCCACTGGTTTTTTATACAATTTTTATTTCATTATGATCTGAAAAGGGTGTATTTAATATTTCTGCTTTTCTGCATTTGGTTGTGAGATTTACCTGCCCTAATACATTATCAATTTGTGTACATGCCATATGCAACTGAGAAAAAGGTATATCCCTTTCTATTTCCATTCGGTTTTCTCCAGAGGTTTATCATATCTAACTTTTCCAAAATTCTCTTCACCTCCTTAACTTCTCTCTTGTTTATTTTGTTGTTAGATTAATCTAGTTCTGAGAGGGGAAAGTTGAGGTCCCCCACTAGTATAGCTTTACTATTTATTCGTGTAACTCATTTAACTTCTTTAAAAATTTAAAATGCTATACTATTTCTGCATACGTGTTTAGTATTGATATTACGTTTGTGGCATTTAGTCAGATCTATTTTTGCTTTTTTTAAAACCTCAACTGAAGCATAATAGATTCAGCTCCAGCCCTTTACTTTTACTCTGTGCGTGTGTGTGTGTGTGTGTGTGTGTGTGTGTGTGTGTATGCGCCCACATGCTTCAAATGTGTGCCTTATAAACAACATCTTGTAAGATTCTGGTTTGTAATCCATTCTACTATCTTCTTCCATTTTATGGGTACATGGTTAGGTTCATCCCATTCACATTTACAGCTATGATAAATAACTACATTTGCCTCCATCCATTTTCCCTTCTCTCTCTCTCTCTCTCTCTCTCTCTCTCTCTCTCTTTCTCTCTCTCTCCCTCTCTCTCTCTCTCCTTTTACCCTGTCCTTCCTCACAAGCATTTTACTTCTGACCGCTGCCATCCACCATCTGACTACCATCCCATCCACCCTCCCGTCTACTAGTCTTCCCCCTTCTCTTATTCCTGTCTCTTTTTACTTTTCTATAGAAGATAGATTTCTATATTCAACTAATTGTGTATGTTATTCCATCTTTGAGTCTTCTGATGAGAGTAAGGTTCAAGTGTTATCTACCCCCCATCTTCCCCTTCACTGTAATACCTTTTTCATGCCTCTTTTCTGTAAGATAATTTCCCCCATTCTATCTCTCTCCCCTTCTCTCAGTGAAATCTTTTTTTGCCCCTTAGTTTAATTTTTTTGGCTATCATCTCATCGTAGTTATCTCAGACCCACACTCTCTGTCTACGTATAATCCTAATTACACTAAGAGCAACAAAGTTCTGAAGAGTGACAAGTATCATCTTGCCATGTAGGAATAACTTTATTGAATCTCTTACATTTTCTCTTTTTTGGTTTTTTTTTTAATGTTTTCCTTGAGTCATATCAGTTTTTTTCCATCTCTGGTCTTTTCATCAGGAACACTTTAAAGTCCTCTATTTTGTTAAATATACATGCCTTTCCCTGAAGGATTATACTCAGTTTTGCTGGGTAGGTGATTCTTGGTTACAATTCTAGATCCTTTCCCTTCCAGAATATTCCAAACTCTGAGGTTCTTTAATGTAGAAGCTGCTAAATCCCATGTAATCCTGAGTGAGGCTCCATGATATTTGAATTGTTTCTTCAATTCAAGTGCTGAACCGGCACTTTTTCTAAATTCTGTATCTTTAATGGCAGTAAATGTAAATAAAAGGATAATAATAGTAATAATGATAATAAGTGTACCAGTCTATTATTCTAAGCATAGGACTTTTTCTTCCAAAAACATATGTTCTGTAATATCCAGGTTACTGGAAACTGATTTGCAATAAATTTTATTTTCTTCTTGAAGTGCGTAATTCTCATATCAGACACTCTGAAAACTTTAACATATATAATTGACTTGTTTTTTAATCAATTCAGCAAATACTTATTAAAAACCAACTATTTTCCTTGCACTATGCAAATTCTGAGGATACAGAGACAGAAACAAAACAGTGTCTTCCCTCAAGAAGTTTATAAACTGCACAGTCAATTATTTAGAATCTGCTTTATGTCAGGCACTGTTCCAGACTCCAGGGAATAAAAAGATAAAAATGAAATTGTACTTGCCCTCAGGGAGCTTATATTCTATTGACAGAGGTGACATGTTTATATGAAAGCACATATAATAATTTGCAAAGTAAATACAAGATATTCGTGGGAGGAGGAGGCACTGGTAATGGTGGAATGAAGAAAGGACTGATTTAAGCTTTGGCAGAAACTGAGGGTTCTAAGAGATGACTGGGAAGACAAAATACATTCCATACTTTTGTAGTTGACAGGACAGACTACAAAAGTTGGAAGGTGGAATATTATATGTAGGGACATTAAGAAGTATAAAGGGAAGTAATTTATATTAATTCTGGAAAAGAGAATTGCAGTGAGGCTTGTAAGGGGCTTTAAATTTCAAACAAGGGGGTTTGTCATTGATTTTAGAAATCATAGGGAGCTGTTGGAGTTTATTGAGTAGGAAGGTTCATAATTAACTGGATTACAGTTAAGGTTTTGCTTTAGGAATATTGCTTTGGCAACTATGAGGAATATTAGAGAGGAGAGGGACTTGAAGCAGAGGGACCTATTATGTGGCTATTGAAATAGTCTAGATGAGAGTGGATGAGGGCCTGAACTAGGGTGGTGGCCCTATGAATGAAGAGAAGAGGCTGGATATGAGAAATATTATTGGAGGCAGAAACAATATTTGGCAGTCATTTGGATATGGGAGGTGTAAGAGAAGAAGTAAGTGATGGCTACAAAGCTGTAAACCTAAATGCCCTATAAATGCCCTGTAAAAACAGGGAAATTCAGAAGAATGGGTTAATGAGAAAAGACAATTAATTTTGAGGGGAGATACTTAGTTTGAAATGCTGATGGGACATTTATTCTAAATGGGTTCAGACCTGGAAGTCGGGAGAGACTAGGGTGAGATATTTAATCTAGGAGTCACTTACGTACAGATGATAATTTAACCAATGGGACTGCTGAGATAATCAAGAAAGAGTATTGAGATTCCAGGACAACCTTGGAGTATGTCCACATTTGGGCGTAATGCATAAATGATGATCCAGTAAAGCCTGAGAAGGAGCAGCAAAATACATAAGAAAACCAAGGTGAGAGCAATGCCATGAAATCCCAGAGAAAAGAAAGTATCCATGAGGAAAGCATATTCGATGGTTTCACTTGCAGCAGAGGAGTCGAGAAACTGCTTAGGCTCTTCTCAGTTCAGTTATCACAAGCAAAGGAGTATTCCTAGTTTTAGTAGCACTCATTTATGGTAGGCTTTGAATTTGGGTGTACGTCTACATACATGGGGCAGCTAGGTGGTACAGTGCATAGGGTGCTGAACCTGGAGTTGGGAAGATTCACCTTCCTGATTTCAAATCCATCCTCAAACACTTACTAGCTTTGTGACCCCAGGCAAGTCACTTAACTGTTTGCCTCAGTCTTCTCATCTGCAAAACGAGCTGAAGAAGGAAACAGCAAACCACGCTAGTATCTTTTCCAGGAAAACCTCAAATGGGGTCACAGAGTCAGATATGGCTGAAAAACAACTGTACAGCAACATGCATACACACACACATATACACACACCTGCACATATACGGATATATAATTACAGATGTTTATATTGGTCAAATCGATAACTGCTCAGCTGCTACACAAGAACCTCATCTCCCTTCATGCTCTATAAGATGTTTCATTGCACATGGACTTCTCTTGACTTCAACAGAAGTTCTATGCCTGGAAGAGATCTGTGGGGGTGCAGAGGGGGAATCAAAATTTCACATTATGTCTTTTGAAACAGGAGAACAATTTTAATTTTCCCTTGTCAAACAACTGGGGCATTTTAATAATCCCAGCTTTTTAAAGTCTCAGACTTTTAAGTTTCCTTAAATCTTTGACACGATTTCTCTTTGCAATTCCACCCACTCTTTATGAGAAGAATAATACAGTAATATTCTATTCTTCTACTGTGCCTTTTATTCAGAGCACTCTAAGCACTTTGCAGACATTGTCCTTTATCCTTACACCACCCTAGGAGGGGAGATAGTTTATGAGTGGAAAGGACCATTGTCCCTGTTGTATGTCACCTGAGGTGGAGTCCAAGGTTATCACAGCACCATAATGAAAAAGCTGAAAATGGATTTCAAGATTCTCGATTTTCTGATTGTACCTCTAACAATGAGGCCGTTCCTATCCAAAGCAAAGAAGAATGGGGCTTTTCCCCTCCTTCTGTTCATGCTGTTTTAGATTTGTGATACCACAAGAGTAAAATCCTTTACTGGCTATTCTTCAGCTAAAGGATGTTAAAATAATAACTATCTCTTCTTCCTGTTTCCCTTTGCCAAGATTATCCAGTATGCCCATTCTGGAAATGTGTACCAATAGGAACTACTCACTCCCATCCTCACCCTTTCCTATTTATTCACATTAAGAAAAAAAATGTGTGGTTCCTAATCAGGGTCAGTGTAGAGATTGGGAATGTTGCTTAGTGACAGGCTGCTATTACTGGTGGTATGATGGCTAACAGTCGAAAGTAAATAATCATCTATTTCATAGCTGTGGGTGGGGTTTCCAGGGATCCAAGGTATGTTAAGGAAAGCATCATTTCTGTCTCCTGTCTCTGTTTCTTTGCATAGTCTGTCATCTACACCTGGAGTGTTCTTTCTGCTCACCACCACCTCTTAAAATACAAAGCCCTATTCAAGGTTCAGCTCAAGTGCCTCCTCCTAGTAGCCGCTCTTTCTCACCAAATTACTTTGTGCTTACTTTGAATATACTTTATATTTACTTAAATATATGGTTTCCCCTCCCCTGCTCCCAGTAGCATGGAAGAGACTTAAGAGAAAGTATTATTTTCAGTTTTGTCTTTTTATCACCACTGCCTAGGACAGTGCCCAGCACATTTTGGCGCTTGAAGGCAGAGTAGTATACAGGAAAGAAGAGTAGATTGGGAATATAGAATCCTAGTTTCAGATCCTGACTCTGCTAGTGACTACCTTTATTACCTCAGTCAAGTCTCCTGATCTTTCTGGCCCTCAATTTTCTCATTTATAAAACAGAGTTGAAAGAGATGCTGTATATAAAGTCCCATCCCCTAAATCTGTGATAAGTTGTGTAATGGGTATTGTATTGGCTGCCATCTCAATGGCGGGGAAGGGGTAGGAGGGAAAGAATTTAGGACTCACAAAAAAATTTATGACAATTGCTTTTTCATTGAGTTCTTCATGAACAGGTAACATAACATCTGTGCCCAAGTAATATCAGCTCATGATGGTGCAAAAAGGATTCACCTGCTCAGCCAATGCAGCCATCGACTCTATCATTGGTTGTTTAACCTTCACACCTCTATGTCATCACCTTATAAAAGATGAATTCTTTTCTCTGCTAATTCATAGTCTGGACAATAGTAGCTTTATTTCACCAGGAACATTCTAGATCAAATTTCTTTTGTTCAAAAAACCCTACCACTAATAACGTGGTGATTGTGAGTCAGAATACCTAATGCCACCATCTTTGTTTTAAAAGTAGATAGAACCTCAGTTTCATGGATTACTTGTCCTTGTATATAAACGAAAAATAAATAAATCCTAGTCCTTGAAAAGTCACTCAAAAGTTGAATAACTGTGAACCTTAGAACAAGGTGGATTCTTCATTAGTCCATTAGAGGCAGTTTCTCTATGCTATTAAAAATCCTCATTATATAGCAGCCTCATAGAGTAAAGCACAAAGTCATATAGGATTTCTGATATACAGTATTGTACTGCAGTTTGTAGCTATGATTTCTATACTGATTGATTTCTGTGATACCATTGTATTTCTTCTCTAAAAATAGTGATGTTTTTCCTTTTTGGATCCTGGCATTAACTACAACTCTGTTTGAAATAATTTGTTTGTTTTTTGGACTTTCCTAAGCTGTTAAAGTATAAGCTTGGGGCAAGAGGTGGCTGAAGGAATAGAGTGCCGGGTCTAGAGTCAGGAAGACTCATCTTTATGAGTTCAAATCTGGCCTCAGACAATAGCTTTGTGACCCCAGGCAAGTCACTTAACCCTGTTTGCCTTAGTTTCCTCATTCGTAAAATGAGCTGGAAAACAAAGTGGCAACCCATTCTAGTATCTTTACTAAGAAATCCCCAAATGGGATCACACAGAGTCAGACACAACTGAAAAACAACCAAACAACAAAAAAATTATGAGTTCATTACTTCTGTGATTACTTCTCGGTTAAGTCATTTAGTTTCTCTAGGCTTTGGCTTCCTCACCTCTACAATGAGAAAATTGTACCGAATGACTTCTGAGGTCCCCTTCAATTTACAGGTTCTGTAATATCCTGTGTTCCTATAGGTAATGTCCTTCAGATATCAGCAAATCTAGTAGATTCTTTTGGTTTGGGACTGTAGTCTTTATATGTATCCATCACAGAAGTTCAGTCTAGGTCATGTGTATGTGATAATGTATATCTGTGGGCACATGTAGGGGTACTGGTTTGGGGTGTCAGATAATCCCTGATCACTCAAGATGATAATGATAAAAAATAAAAATAATAGTCACTGACATTTATGTAACACTTTAAGGTTTACAAAGTGCTTTACAAATATCATCTCGTTTTATCCTCACAAAAATCCTGGAAAGTGTGTGCTTTTATTACCTCCATTTTAAGAATGCGGAAACTGAGGCAAGCAAAAGTTAAATGGTTTGTCCAGAGCCCCACAGCTTAGTGTTTAAGGCCAAATTTGAACTCCAGTCTTCCTAATCCCAACTCCGGTGCCCTATCCCCTGCCCCAGAGAGCTTCTGTTTAATTTAGGAGCAGTCCCATTCCAATGATCAAAATGATTGTAGAAGAATCTATGAAGAAGTAGCTGGAAAACCATTCCCAAAAAACCCCAAGCTAATACATTCTTTAGGTGTACTCCTTTCTGCCTCTTGTGTGTGTATATATGTGTGTACACACGAGTGTGCAAGCATGTACATGCAAGCACAGGTGCCTCAAGGGGAGGGGAGGGGAGAGGAGAGAAAGGTTGAGTTGCTAGCTAAAAAGAAGCAGAAATACTACCGAATACCATGAGGCCACTTCAAATGTGTGGCTTGATGATTTGGGCTTTTTTCTGGTAAGCCGCTGTCCTCATAGGCCTCAGATAGAATAACTCAGTTGTTTCACCTGTGCTTTTCACCAATGGAAGGATGCAGAATGACTAAGGAGCAATTAGCCACCTTAAAGCCATTATGTCTCAATTCCTCTAAATAGAAAGTCACTTCTGTCACCCTTGAGAGAGCTGAGTATATATTCTGATCACTAATAATCCACAGGAGACTTTGCTATTTTATTTAATCTAGGTAACAGAAGGTTAGTTAACTGTCCCATCCTTAACTAATCAGCTAATGAACTAGGTCTCTAATTACTATTGATTTCTACATTGATCTGAGCATTTAGCTGAAAATTAACTCTACCAGAGGTATGTGAAATCTGCCAATACATGGAATGGTAGAGATTTCAAATCTATATAATTTGCTGGATTCAATAACAAATCAATAAATAACCCCTTCTTTTCCCCATAGGGTACCCAAATGATATGTGAGTATTGTGTTGCTGCCCTCTAGTGACAGGAGTAAGTAGTAAAGGTTAATTAATCTTCCCAAGCCTCACAGCATCCTAGTGAAAGATTTTTATTTTATCGTTGTTTAGGGTTAGGTAAATTATCATAGTGTTTCTCTGGGGTCACTTTAGTTCAATGATGCTCTAGATAATAAACTGAAGGAGTTTTGGGTATTTCTCATTTGGATAAAAGCAGAGGGGTAGAAACAGGGTTCGGGGTAGAGGGGGGGGGAATCAAGTAGGTTCCTTTCCTTTTCAGAGGATCATAGATTCTGAGTTGTAAAGAACCTCAGAGACCAACCTCCTCATTTTGTAGATGAGTCAGCTTAGGAACAAGATAAATTAAGTGACTTACCCAGAATCACAGGGCTAACAAAAATCTTAGGTGGGATTTGAACCTAACTCCCTGACTCCAAGTCCAGTGCCCTATCTGTGACACTACGCTGCATCTTGCCTTCACATGTCATAAAAGATTGCATTTCAATGGAAAGTTTCTCAAATGGGAAGATCTCTATAAATTCCTGTACAATGATTTCCTTTACTTAAATCGATCAATAGCTTTAGTACCTACTATTATACAAGAACATTATTCCTTTTTTCATTGTATCTGTGTGTATGTATATATGTGTGTGTGTGTGTGTGTGTGTGTGTGTGTGTGTGTGTACTTAGTTGAATCAGTGTACTTTGCTCTGAAATTTTATCATTACAGGACCCTTCTGTTTTAGTATTTTCTTTGGCTTCAAAATGATTTAATTGGGTCTGCAATTATAGGGTTTTTTTTTTTAATATCTAAGGGATTTGGGATGTTGAGATTAGAAACGGTGAGAACAAAGAAGTTATCTTACTGCTCAGGATGTCTGAAATTTTCAGACTGCCGAAGTTGAAAGAGTACTAATTGATGCCTAATTGGGGTTAGCCCCATTAGCTCCCTGGCTCGGTAGAGTCATGAGCCTCCTCCATGAAGGGGTTATAAAGTAGTTTTACTCCCTGGGGTACTTCTGTCCTCGGTTTTGAGGAGAAAATATGCGCATTTCCCCTTCTGTAAAGGTACTTTGATTCACAGCTGGGGAAGTTCTGAAGGCTTTCTCAGAGCACTTCAAGAAATGTAACAGCATGTCTGCTGTAAATAAAAGGAAGAGTTATTAAAAAGCATTACAGTGGCTAACCATTCTGGCCACGCTTTCAGAGGCTCTGCTGGGTAAAGTCTGCTGTTGGCTACAAGGAAGCAGAGATAAACAGGAAAAATGTATAAGCATAATTCTCTCTACTACCTCACATTCCATTTTACCATTAAAACATCTCCTACAAATGGCCAGGACGGGAGGTAGGCACGGATTAGGGGAGCTGAGTGATATTCTCAGCACCATTATTAGACTCAGGAGTTTTCCTCCAAGGGCCAAGAAGAAAAGATTATTAAATCTTCCCATCCTTTGATAACATCTTATAACCCCTGAATTCCCAATTGCTTTCTCTCCCCCTTGCAATTCTCCCTCACAATTTACCTTCCTAGTTTTATTTTTTAAAATATTTTCAAGCAGAGAGTTGCTAAATTGAAGGAAAAACATCTTAATTTTTCAAAATACAAACACAAAAGAAACCCCATGAACAATTTAAGCTCTGATTTTTTAAAAAGGATTTTTTTTTTGCTGAGGTAGGGACTAGATCTATTATTTTCTTGGTATAGAGAACTCCCTAGTAAAGAAATTCCCTAGGCTAGTGGAGTTCAGAACTTTGTCTATAGCTTATACTCTTTTAGAGAGTTTTGTAGAGTACTGGTAGGTTGTGACTTGCCCAAGGTCACGCAATCCGTATCTGTCAGAGGCAGAACTTAAAACCCAAGGCTTCTGGGCTTTAAAGGGGGCTTTCTATCTACTATACTCTGCTGTTTCCTTTTTTATTTTTTTTCCCTTAGAATGAATCAAATCACTCAATAGGAAGTAGTAACTGAATGTTATACAACCCTCTAAGGTTTACAAAGAAGCATCTTACAGGCACAACCCCTTTGGAGGCTCAAAAAAAATTATCTGAAGTCAGTGCTACAGGTATTGTCTCCATTTTGCAGATGAGGAAACTGAGGCTCATAGTCTAAATGCTCTGTCCATGGCCTTATTGAATCACCGTTGGCAATATTCAAACCCATGTTTTGATGACTCCCAGACCTATAGTTTGCTACTTCTACAAATGAATTAGTTGGAAAGCAAATTCATAATTACAACCTCTCATTCTCTAATAAATCTCTTTCCTATATTCCCATAAAAAGTTAAAGTACTGTAGTTTAATAGAATATATTCCATAGAAATACACACAGTAGTGAATCAGTCTTCTCTCCAGAAGTGTTTATTGGAAACATATGGTATTTGTGGATTTTCATTTTACAGTGATAAGAGTTAGTTGGGGAAAAAAGGCTTCGAAATCTCTTTAGCAGCCTTAGAAGTCAGCTTCTAATACCTTTAAAAAATCTCTGAGATATTTTAAAAGACTTCTTGCCCTTAGCAGACATAGTATCCAAATAACTTTGTGGCTTGTGACTTAATTCATCTCACAATGGCTCGCCAGCCTGGATTTTGAGTAGAAATTGAGTTGCATCGATAAGTCTAATCCAGCAGAACATTGACTTATATTTATCTACAATAAATGTGGATATTTCTTGTGGAGGAAAGGGGCAAAAGGATTCCTGAAGCTTGCTTGTTTCATGTTTATTTTTAGTGAAACTAGTTTTCTGTCCTTTTGAACTGTTTAGTGGAGGGGTACATTCATCACAAATTAAATAGAAGTCTATCCGTGGTAGCAGCCCAAAACAAATAGTATAGACACTGGTAATAAAGGAGCAGGATTGATCGAAAGACAGAAAATGGCTCTAGCCTGATTTCTGTCTATATATCCCCACATTACTTCACCTCTTCAGCATATTTATTGGCACCTCTGATGGTTGGGCTATTTTTTTTAGTTCTGGCAATCATTGCCTCAGCTGTCCTTTGAATGGTTTTCTGTTTTTTTGGTTTAGAGTGCATCTGGGCTTCTCTCTAATCTCTCATTTTGGTCATGAATGAAGTGGAATATGTTTTTCTTCTGAAAAGGGAAAAGCAGTGCCTGTGCTCAAATGGTAGACAGCTGCTCTTTTATAATATTTTAATATGTGTTGAACTTGGATAGCCAGGACCACAAATTGTGTTATTAACAGGCATTATTCCTACTTTTCATGTGGAAGGAGAAAGGTCTCTGCTACTGAAGAAGTCACTAGAAGAGACCAGAATGCCACCTGGGATACTGGAGATGACTTTTAAGGATCCCTCCAGTTTTAAATCCAAGATCCTATGAACTTTTGGTCCAACCTCATTTTGCAGAAGAGGAAACAGCTATCAAAAAATGTTTGATGATGAAGAACATGAAATGGCAAATCTGAGATGTGAAGTAGGATAATAATTGAACTGGACTTGTGATTTCATTGGTATGGAGAACTCCTAGATTGGTGTACAGAACTCCCAGAAATCTACTAGTGAGGACTGGTACCTCCTCCAAAACTTCATCTTTAAAAGGTGAAACTTGCCCATTATAACGCAGCTAATATGTGTCAGGGGCAAGAAAATGAACCCAGGTTTTTCTGCCTCCAAGGCTTGCTTGTTAACCATCATACTAAGTACTCTCAATAGAAAAGTATGAAAATTTGAGCACCAATGAAACACGAATTTTCATTGGTATTTGAGAATGGGAAAGAATGAAGAATAAAACAGGCACAGCAATATATAGTGAAAAACACAATGGATATTGAGGTAAAGGACCTGGATTTAAATTCCACCAATGTTACCAATGACATGTGTGACCTTGAGTAAATTATTTAACTTCCCTGAGCCTTGGTTCATTATCTCTGAAATGGTGCAATTCCACTAAAAGATCTCTTGGGTGCCTTGTGGCTCTAACTCTACCATCCTATATATAATCAAAGGTAAATAGCTCCCTGAGAGAGTGGTCAGAAACAGAAAATGGCCATTTGTAATAAAGGTGATGAAAAACATTAAGAATAACAAGTAATAAGTAGCCACAATTCTTGCTTAGAAGTTATTAATTCTGAAGCAATAAAGTTGAGTATAAAAGTGATTCCATTTATATTAGTGGAAAACCTTGAGGGAGGGAGGACTTGAATTAATTGTCAATTAATCTAGTATAAGATATCAATATTCTTATTATACTTATATGCTTATTATATTGGAGGCAGCTGGGTGGCGTAGTGAATAGAGCATTGGGCCTGGAGTTAGGCAGACCTGACCTTGGATAAGTCACTTAACCTGTTTACTTTAATCCACTGGAGAAGGAAATGGCAACCCACTTCAGTATTTTTGCCAAGAAAACCCTATGGACAGTATTGGCTCGCTATGGTTCATGGGGTCACGAAGGTCAGACATGACTGAATGACTCAACAACAACACTTACTATCATTTCTGTAAATAATTGTTTAATCTTCCCGCATTAGATTATAGGCTTCTCTGCAGCAGAGAGTTTGTCTTCTCTATCTTTGTATCCCCAGAACCCTGAATAGAAAGCACCCTATGTCTCGCACACAGTGGGGATGCAATAAATGTTAGCAGAATTGTATTGAATAAAGAACATAGATACTACAGGCAGTTGTATTCTGTAGAGAAATTGCATCGGTATAAGTAAGATTAAGTCAATTTTTTAAGTCAACCATTTTGATATTAGCAAAAGTTTGAAAGTACTGTGTTTCTTTTAGTCTGAATTTCCTTCTACCTAATTATTGGCCCTATAAATAAACTTTACTTAATTATAGTTACTTGCCAGTAAATGTAGGGATTTGGGTAAATTTCATATCTGGAAATGGTGATAACCTAGTAGTCTTGAAAAGAGGTCCTTTAAATTGACTGATGGTACATTTAGTAGCATAAGTAGATGAATTCAGGGTGGCAATCAAAAGAGGTGCTATTAATTTTAGCTCAGTCAAGAGAAAGACTACTGATCTGTTTGTTTCTTTCTGAAAGCCCCTTTTTCTATTTATCTAGACTTCTTTCCAACCCTTACAGTAGTGCTAATGAGTTTACCATTTCGCATCTATAGAGCATTCAGAATTTTCCCAGCATCCTTTTCATCTCTGTTATCTGCCTTTATTCACACAGCAGAACTGTCAGTTAAGGATCTGCTACCCCATTTGACTGATGAGGAAATGGAGCCATGAAGGACCATTTAACCCTAAGATTCTATAAGATTTAGTGACTTGCCAAGTTTGTACACCAAGTGAGGAGCCAAGCAAACTTCCTGACCGTGCCTTGTGATTCCTGGTTTGGTGCTCTTCACACTCCACCAGACACATACCTGTAGTACCCTCACAAATATATACTCTTACATGACTGACTATATATGATCATTTCTCAAACCAAAACTCCACCTTGCGATCCTAATTGTGATGAACTATTTGCAACTGCAACCCCCACATTTAATGTTAAGCCTGCAGCAACGTGAACTTGAAAATTCCTGTTTCTGGAATTGCTTACGTAACTTTTGACATGCCAGCAACACACTGTGCTACACAATGAAATAGAACTCTCCCTCCTCCCCCACCCCCTGCCCTCCAGGATTGCATCATTTGAAGGGACTTCACAGTCTGGGCTTCAAGAGAAAATGAAGTAATCATCAGTATAATTAATTCCCTAATATGCAAACCTATGTCCTCACTTTTTTCAAAGATATGCTCTCTTTATTGGAGTTCTTAAACTGGTTTTTTTTACGGTTAAGGAGTTTGAAATGCTCATGAGAAATAGCATTTGTCCATACATATGTGACCTTTAAACAAATATACTTCAAAAAAAGGTATTAGAAATTCATGCCCTACTTTATTTCTCTGTGAAGAGCTAGGTTAGAGGTTATTGATTTCTCTGTTGACTCCCTGTATGACTAGCAACTACAGTGATTTATTTCAATTTGTTTTTAAAATACAGAACTCTACAGAATCCTATACTGTATCAAGTACTGGCAAGTGAAAACTGAAATATTTAATTATCCAGATAAATTGATCAGTACATAATCCAATTCAATAGTTAAGGTCAAAGTTTCTCTAGATTATCTCGATTGGTTGTCTACATTGATCAGATGAACAGACATTTTGACTTGGTCTTTTGTAGACCTATTTAAAGTGATATAGAAGTTTAGTAATATGATCATCTGTTTTCCAAGAGACAGTCTTGTATAATGGAAAGAGGAAGCTTTGGATTCCAGTTTCGCTATATCTATCCATTCATTTGTTTGTTTATTTATTTACATATTGGCTATGTGACCATGGGCAAATTGCTGAAGCTCCCTGTGCCCTAAGTCTTTCTTTCTCTAAGACTCTAAGTTACAGAGGAGTTGCCAATTTGTTTCAGTAAAAATTTCCACACTGGGAGTTTCTCATACTCATGATGAAACCACAGATTAAAATCTCCCAAAATGCAAATTGCAAATTTTCTGTTTGACCCATTATATCAGGATAGCTGCTCTAGCCATGACTGTCATCGTTCCCTGGCCGCCTTCTTAGTAGCTACCTTGCATAAGTATACTCTCCACAATGCCCCCTTCTAGTTCTGAACAACAACGAAATCCATACTTCCACTGACACTGAACATAGCATGTCAGTATACCCCACTATGGTTCCATTCAGCATCCCCGTAACTTTCCAAACCACAATATCCCTCCCAAACCCCCACTCTTCTATAGCATGTAAGTTCCTTGAGTATAGTGATGGTCTTTGTTTTTTCATTCCCAATGCTTGGAATATTGTTGATATTAATAAACAAGCAATTTGCTCGATCACTATAATCAGATAACTGATCAATTTAATGAAAAATCGATATTTGCTGTTGTGCAGATCAAAATAAGTCTGTGATTTGTCTGATTTCTAGTTTACAACTGACTGTGACAGTACTGTCTAGACATAGTCCATTGTCCTGAAAAGTACTTCTGAAATGAATTTATTTTCATAATTTTCCAAAGTGGAAAAATTGTAGTAGTTTTGTCATTTGGAAAATGCTAATGTTTCCTACTAAATAGTGATTTAGCAAGTTTGGTAGCTAGATAACTATAAAAATCAATCACGCACTCAATACACTAATAAAAATCACATAAATGCATGTTATATGCATACTGTGGAGAAGCTGGACATTGCAACTTTTCAATTTTTAAGCCAAGGAAGTAGAGGTTTTTTTTTTTCAACTTGAACTTACTAATGTAGATAAGCAATTATTCTGTAACATATAGTACCACAGATCTAAACCTCAGAGACCATTGATTTCCACCTCCTCATTTAACTGAAGGGAACTGAGGCTCAGTGAGATTAAACAATTTGCCCAAGGCCTTAAGGAATTTCCTAGTGCACTGAGTTTAAATGACTTTGAAGTGTCACATATACAGTATGTGTCAGAGGTGGGAGTCAGGCCTTCCTGACTCCAGAAAGGCTGGCTCTCTATCCACTATGCCCAGATGCATAAAGAATATAAAGAATATTATGCTGATATTTTTTTAAAGGAGAAGAGGTTCTGGCATAAGGCTTTTTTCAAAACGAGTTTGTAGATCAGTATGTAGAATTGCTTTTGAAACACTGGTATAAGGCTATGATGTATTCACATAGCAGTTGTCACATGAACATGCCATATATCTTTATAAGCATGTGGTGACAAGCACTGCCCTTATTTCACAAAACAAAAAAAGGTACAAAGAAAGAGAGGACTCAACAGAGGAGAAGCATTAAATGTGTGGAGAATATCAGGAGCAAATTCCTTGCTTCTAATTCACATCAGGCTACAATTTTATTCCTTTTGACCAAAGGCCATCTCAAGACTTACATAACAAAAACTAGGTACAAAATGATCTTTAAAATGAGTTATAAAGATCAAAGTGAAGCAAAGTTTGCATTGAGTTTCAAAATGTAAAAATGTCACATATCTGAGTTAATTACATCAAAGGAGTCATGAGACCAATTTATCATTGGGCCGTTTTAACTGAGCACCTAAAATAACTTTAGAGTTAAAGCAATGAATAAAAAGAGCAAAATTCTAAAAGTTACATACACATCCATTCCAGAGAGTGACTTAGCTATCCAGTATCTTTATACAAATTTCTAGTACGGTGACATAGGGCACCATAAAAGGTAGAGCGAAAGGTTCTTTACTCCATAACTTATTGTTCACCATGTTAGGTGAGTTCAATAACGTAATGGATGGAGCTGTGCATTATTTGTAAACGCATTTCCCTAAAGACTTTACCAGAGCTTGAGAAACATAAGATGTGCTAAATAGGCACCTGTAAATGTGTGTGTGTGTGTGTGTGTGTTTGTGTGTGTGTGTGTGTGTGTGTGAGAGAGAGAGAGAGAGAGAGAGAGAGAGAGAGAGAGAAAGAGAAAGAAAGTCCATTAAAGCATGCTAGTCAAAGATCCAGACATGGAACTTGGAGCCTTTTTGAGAATTAGTCCATGAGGACAGAATAGGATTGTAACAATCTTCAGTATTTATAAACTTAGCCCTAATAATTCTGTAGTGAGATTTTTTGGGACCTAGGATTCATCAGTAACCTCTACAAATGGAGAATGGCACCTTCTCTGCCACTTAGAATCGTAGCCTGGGGCTCTGACAGGTTGTAACTTTTATGTGTTCACACAAAATGTGGTAGAGACAGGTCTACCCGATTCCAAAATCAGCTCTCTATCCATATACCATAGTACATCCTGTCAGGGTCAGGGTCAGTGTGTATAGTTAGACATAGCAGTTTTTACAAATGATTCTCAGGGGAAACTTTGAGTAATTGATTAGGGACATACAAACTGAATTCACATCCCACTGTTCTTTTAGCTCAGCTTCCTTCTATGCCTTTAAACATGACAGTTAATGGAAGCAAGTTTTAATAATTGGACTAACAATTGAATTACAGTTTAATAATAATAAAAAGATAAACAAAAATTTGTTCACCAAACCACTGAATTGTAAGACACCTGAGTTACCTGATAATCCAATTCAATATGACAAGCACTTAATTATTTCTTTTATGCAAGGCATTCTACTAGACCCTAGGGACATGAAGATAAGTGAAAAATAGTCGTCTCTGACCTCAAGGAGTTCACATTATACTGTGGCCTTAGCAACTATTTGTCCCTATATGACAAATATGTCAAATGTTAAGTGACTATGACACTTTCTAGACTCTGTTCTCCTTGTAATTTACATGGGTTAAATTTATGGGTAAAATTATTATATTTGATGTTAATACCATTTGTGATGTCCTTTGTTCATTTGTAAAATTTTCAGTTATGTGTTTGGATGCTTTAGAGTTAAATCATTTCAACTGTACACCATATATTTTCCTCATTATGACTCTTTTTATATAATTTCTTTTTTTTTTTCTTTATTTATTTTTAGTTTACCACACACGGTTCTACATAGTTTTGAGTTCCAGTTTTTCTCCCCTCTCTCCCCCCTCCCTCCCCAAGACGGCATGAAGTCTCATATAACTGTCATGTATAACTTCGCATTGAATTAATTTATGCTCTAGTCAAGTCGTGGAGAAGAATTTTGACCAATGGAATGAATCATGAGAAAGAAGAAACAGAACCAAAAAACAAAACAAAACAAAAAAAAAAACCCAAAACCAAAAACAAAAGAGAAGCAGAAAAGGCGAGCATGTTGTGTGCCTCAGTCTGTATTCAAACTTCGCAGTTCTTTCTCTGAATGAAGATAGCATTCTCCATCGTGAGTCCCCTGGAGTTGTCCTTGCCCCTTTAGGTTGCTGAGAGAAGCGCAGTATGTCAGGGTTGGTCCTCACGGAATCCACATATCTGTGGCTGTGCACAACGTTCTCCTGGCTCTGCTCCGCTCACTCAGCATTATGTCGTGTAGGTTTTTCCAGGTTGTTATGAAGTCTGCATCATCCCCATTTCTTATGGCACAATAGTATTCCATCACCTTCATATACCACAGCTTGTTCAGCCATTCCCCAATTGATGGGCATCCCTTTGCTTTCCAATTCTTGGCTACCACAAAGAGAGCTGCTATAAATATTCTTGTACATATGGGTCCTTTTCCCGCTTGCGTGATTTCTTTGGGATACAACCCTAGAAGAGGTATTACTGGGTCAAAGGGTATGAACATTTCTATAGCCCTTTGGGCATAGTTCCACACCGCCCTCCAAAATGGCTGGATCAGCTCGCAACTCCACCAGCAATGCAACAATGTTCCAATTTCCCCACATCCTTTCCAGCATTTATCATTCTCCTGATTTGTTATTTTAGCCAATCTGACAGGAGAGATGTGGTATCTAAGAGTTGTTTTGATTTGCATTTCTCTAATCAGCAGCGATCCAGAGCATTTTTCCATATGCCTGTAGATAGCTTTAATTTCTTCCTCTGAAAACTGCCTGTTCATATCCTTTGACCATTTCTCAATTGGGGAATGGCTTGTATTCCTATATATTTGGCTTAGCTCCCTGTATATTTTAGAAATGAGGCCTTTATCAGAGATACTAGTTGCAAAGATTTTCTCCCAATTTTCTGTTTCCCTCCTAATTCTTGTTGCATTGGCTTTTTTTGTACAAAAACATTTCAATTTGACATAATCAAAATTATCCATTTTGCATTTTGTAATGCTCTCTATCTCTTGTTGGGTCATGAATTCTTTACTTTTCCACAAATCTGATAAGTAAACTATTCCTTGCTTTCCCAAATTACTTAGAGTATCAACTTTTACTCCTAAATCATGAACCCATTTTGACTTTATTTTGGTATATGGTGTAAGATATTGGTCTATGCCCAGTTTTTGCCCTACCATTTTCCAATTTTCCCAACAGTTTTTGTGAAATAGTGAATTATTAGCCCAGAAACTGGCTTCTTTGGGTTTATCAAAGAGTAGATTGCTAAACTTGTTGATTTCACCTACTTGTGTACCTATCCTATTCCACTGATCCACACCCCTGTTTCTTAACCAGTACCAGGCAGTTTTGATGACTGCTGCTGTGTAGTACAGTTTAATATCTGGTGTGGCTAAACCACCATCCCTAGCATGTCTTTTCATTAATATCCTAGATACTCTAGACCTCTTGTTTTTCCAAATGAATTTTGTTATTATTTTGTCCAGCTCAGTAAAAAAAAATTTTGGTAGTTCGATTGGTATGGCACTGAATAGATAGATTAATTTAGGTAGAATTGTCATTTTTATTATATTAGCTCGGCCTAACCATGAGCAACTGATATTTCTCCATTTATTTAGATCTGATTTTATTCGCGTGAAAAGTGTTTCATAGTTATGTTCATATAGGCCCTGGGTTTGTCTTGGCAAATAGACTCCCAAATATTTTATAGTGCCTTCAGTAACTCTGAATGGAATTTCTCTTTCTATCTCTTGCTGTTGGTTTTTATATAATTTCTAATTGTACCTCTGGCAAGTTGATGGTCTGTATGCAGACAAATGACTCAAGGATAATTCCCATATCGATGACAAGTCTTTTTCTGTCTGATAAAATTAATCTATTTTTTCTTTATGGTATTATTTGGTGCTCACCATGTCCACTACCTATAATTCTCTCAAAGAAAGAGTTCATGTTATAGAGGAATAAGGTTTCTTTTATGTTTCACATTCCTTCTTTTTTAATTATGCTTTCCCATACATTTCTCCCCATCCATGCCTTTTCTCATCTTTGCATTAAAGTCAACAAATATCAGAGTGTATGTTGATTTCATTTGGATCCTCTTCTCATGTTCTTCGCTGAATTTTTTCATCATTCTTATCATTCTAAGCAATTAGTGTTAGTATATAAACTGCAATTATTTTCATGGTGGTCTTTGTGTAAATACTCTTCATCAGAACTACAATATTTTGAAGACAAAATACCAAGGAGTGCCTGTAAGCCATCCCTCTATTTAGCTACAATTTCCTTCTTCTGGTCTTATTTATAGCAAAAAATGGCCAGGTTGACATGACACAGCTTCTTCAGTGATATATTTACTCATTGGTCTTTGGATTTGGAAAATATGAAGCATTTCATGAATGTTCATGAAAAATGAATCAACATTCAATAACTATTTAGTAAGTGCCTACTATGGGCAAAGAACTGTAGCACTTTACTCATGTTTAAAATAATATTTTAGAAACAAACTGATGTCCCTTGGGTCCAGTTCACTTTTTGTAGGAAAGGAGTTTTTAACTCAAGGAGGCATCTGGATTTGATTACTTTTTAATGCATCATGGATTGCTGATGAGATCTGGAACCATTTATGATGTCATCTCCTGTAAGTGGTACTTATACTATGAAAGGGAAATATAGAGAATGCCAAAAAAAAGTTGATTCCTGAGAATCTGAGAAAGTTCACTTCCTTTTTTTTCAGGGATCTTTCTTAGAAGAAAGTTCTCTTGGATTTTTGCTCACGTACTAAGAGAACTCTTATTGAGTTTGCAAAGACAAAGAATTAGCAGGAAGCACTTTTCCTTTAAGTTAAGGGCAGACTAAATGGGTTGGATAAAATAATAGCAAACTCAATCCTTGCCAAAAACTCAAACCGTGTCTTGTTTGAGGTACAAAAAGTGTTGATGTCTAACTTTATTGTGTGTAACTAAAACCAGTGTGAGAAAGGATGGCATTCATATAATCAGTGAATCTTAGAGTTGCAAGGGATTCCAGAAGTCAACTCATCCAACTTTTCATTCAACCCAATGCAAAAATCCCATTACAGCATCCCTAGTAGTTGTTCATTTAACCTCTGCTTAAATATTTATGGTGCAAATATTTATAGTGGCAGATTAATCACAAAAAATTAACAAGGCAATCAATTCCTTTTCTGAATAGCTATCACATTTAGAAGACTCTGACTCTATTGAGCAAATAAAAGTCTTCCTCTTGTAACCTCTACCCCTTTTCCTTTGTGCTGTTCTTTCAAGCTTTTTATAGATTGTTTGATGTCCCTTTCACATGACAAGACTTGAATATTTTAAAACAGCTGTAAAATTCCCCTAGAGTCTACAAATCCTGTTTTTCTTTACCTTTTCCTCATATAACATGATTTTTCAGATTCCTTTTAAAAATCCAGATTGTTATCTTCTATGTACTTTTCATTTTGTCAATGTTTATCTGAAAGTGTGGTACCCAGAATAATATAACCAAGATAACCAAGATGGCAGTGGAACAAAAAATGTTCTAAGCTTACAAATCAGGTAAAGAAAATTTAGAGGAAGTATGACTTTGTTTTCAAATATTTGAAGGTCTAATCTAGAAGAGAGATAGAAGACATCAGGTTTATGTTGCTTAGCTCCAAAAGGAAAATTTGAGAGCAATGAGTACAAGTTTTACTTGGAATCTGGAAAATTTATCCAAGAGCAACATTGTAAAAATGGACAACTTTGAAAGACTTAAGCCCTTTGATTAATGCAGCGACCAACCATGATTCCAGAAGACCAATTATGAAAAATGCTTTCTATCTCCTGACAGAGAGGTTATAGACTTAAGTATGCAGAAGGAGACACATAGTTTTCATCATGGCTGATGTAAGAATTTGTTTTTGTTGACTATGCATATTTATTTCAAGTTTGGTTGTTCTTTTTCCCCTTAAGTAGGACGTGGGAGTGGAAGAAAGAAAATAAGTGCTTGTTAAACTGAAAAAAAATAATTTTCAAAATAAAGAAAAAGTTCACAACCATTATAGCTGTTTGCAAATGGAATCCATTTTACTCTTACTATCAGTCTGTCAACAAGAATTTATTCAGCATTTACCATGTGTGCTAGGTACTGTGCTAAGTGTTGGGAATACAAATACAAGCAGAAAAGAAGACAACTGTTGTCATCAAGGAGCTTATTTTCTAATGGGGGAGGATATTACTCCAAGAAGTAGTGGGAGTGTCTCATCAATGAAAGTCTTCAGGCAGGTACTTTGTAGAGGTAATTCTTGTCAGGTACATGTTGGAGTTGATGGCCTGGGAGCTTTCTTCTAGTTCTGAAATTCTGTACTGTACTGAGTGTAGTACTCCAGATGCTATAGGACCAGAACATAGCACAGTGGGATGTTAGACTTGTGCTAATGCAGCCTATGGTTACATTAACTTCTTTGCAGCTGTGTTATCCTGGTGACTTACTCCCTATGTTCTTTTCAATTAAACTGGTAAAGTCAGGATTTTTCTAATCCTGCATTTGCACAATTAATTGACAAAGTATAGAGTGCCAAAGTATAGCACTCTACAATAATCCCTGCTGGGTTTCACCTATTCTCCCATCCTGAATGTAGCCTCAATTTTATCTCTCAGAATTTTAAGCTTCCTGGGAGGGTAGAGCCAAGATGGTGGAGTACAGGCAGCAACCCAGTTGAACTGCTCCAACATTTCCCTCCAAACAACTTTAAAATAACTCCTCACATCTAATTTTGGAGCAGCAGAGCCTACAAGAGGGCTAAGTGAGACATTTTTTCAGCCTAAGAAAATTTAGGAGGTTGGTAAGAGAAGTCTATGACACCTGAGTCAGAGTTGGTCTGTAGCTCACTTTGTAGTAGCAACAGTGGTGGGCCATTAAGATGGCTTTGAGAGTGGCAGCAGCATCTGCAACTTCAGGAGCAATAAAGGTATCAGACAACTAGTCAAAAAGAGATTACAGGGGACCTTTTGCTGGCACTGAGTGCAGCTGGTGCTGATTGCCAACTCTGTTGCCCATAAGTAGTTCTGGGTTGCAGTTCCAGGGTGGAACTGTGGCTACAAGAAACCAGGAGAGCCCTTCCTAGATAATGACCATAGTGTAGAACACACCTCTCCCTGGATCACACCACCTTGGAAGTATCAAAAACTTGCAGATTCCCAGAACTAGTTCTGAAAACAGCACTACAAAAAAGCCTGAAGCTTGGGGCAATACTACCCCATCCCAAGGTGAGCAAAGCCCAACTTTAACATAAAGTTCAAGGTAAAAAAAAATAGGTTGGGGAAATGAGCAAACAACCAAAAAAGAATTTGACCATAAAAACCTACGTGGGGGCAGGGAAGACCAAGATATAAACTCAGAAACAGAATCCTAAGCCTCCTTCAGGGTCACATGTCAGTTCCTCCATGAATCCCCTAATTATTAATACTTTCTCCATATTCATTTTTCATTGTGACTTATTTATCTACATACATGTTATATTCTTTCCTCATCTGCCAGGAGATGAGTAGAAAATAAGCTCCTTGAGGACAGAGGCAGTTTTGGTTTAGTCTTTTAATCCACATAGCATGTGCTTAATAAATGTTTGAACTGAATTCGCACTCCAACCAGAAATTTGAAAGCACTATTCAAGATATTTTATGCTGTGAAATTTGAATTTATGATAATTTTTAGCTAATTACTGAAATGAAGACCCAGTGATTTTGCCATGTTTTGAGTGGGTGTACTGAAGACCATACGCGTCATGGGGACAGAGACCATATGTTACCTAAACTTTGTAATTTTCCAGTACTATCCCAGCTGCTGGTGCCTTCCTCTCCAGAGATACCTTGGATTTGAATTGTGTGCGTGTGTGTATATATGTATATGTAAACATACTTACATGTATGTAGTATATATGTATATGTACACATGTATGTATATATTATGTATAATATGTATGTTGATTTTTTTTCTCTTCATTAGAATGCTCCTTTAGATCAGAGAATGTTTCACTCTTGTTTTTGAATTTTAACATTTAACACCAGGCCTGGTATACAGTAGGTGCTTAATAAATGCTTGTTGCTTGGTTGCCTATTACACTCCTCTTATTTTATAGGCATTTAGTGTCTTTTGAACCAATGAATGAGTAGATAGAGCTACGTTACTTTCGGAGTATGATACAAATGTTTTTCTTTCATCTTTCTCCCATGTTGATTCCTCTGTTAGGAAGAGGGAGCACTTCTATAAAATGATGTTATTATAGCAAAACTTATTTATAGTAGTTATGTTCATTTTACAAATTGGGAAACTAAGGCCTTAGAGAACTAAAGTTGATTGCCCATAACCCCAAAGCTTAAATGGCAGAGGGAAAAGTCAAACCCAGGGCTTCGGGGAGCCCAGTCTGGCTGACTTTCCACCATTCCATACTGCCTGTCATTTCAAGGTCCATTTTGATGTTTCATTGTGGCCCTTTGTTCTTAATGCCTATTTATTCCAGCAGAGTACAAATTCTAGTAGATTTTGCCATGCTGGAAAGACTTTGATCATGGCGCTGCCAACCAATTATGACAGTCTTCTGAGGTTTAATCTAGCTAAATACAGAGAGGCTCATGACCAGCAGCTTGGTCACTAGATAATGAATTCTTTGGCTGTGGCAACCCATGGATCAAAGAAAAATACAAAATATAGGCCTCTGAAGCTTTTTTCTACTTCTGCAGCATTTAGGGGAGAGGGGTGGGTAAAGGTAAAGAACATGCTAAAAATAAGTTTTTGTTGTCGTTCGGCCATTCAGTCATGCCCTACTTTTCATGACCCCATGGACTATAGCACCCCAGGTCCTTCTGTCCTCCACTGTCTTCTGAAGTCTGTCCAAGCTTATGTTCGTTGTTTCCATGACACTGTCCATCTCATCCTCTGCCATCCCCTTCTCCTTTTGCCTTCAATCTTCCCCAACATCAGGGTCTTTTCCAGTGAGTCCTGTCTTCCCATCGTGTGGCCAAAGTACTTAAGCTGCAGCTTCAATATTTGTCCTTCCAAAACACAGTTTTTAGGCCTTCTATAAACATTACCTTAGTTATTGGTACTTTAAATGTGAAATCTTTGCCAAGTGACCAACAAGTAGACATATTACTAGACTCAAAATCATATCAATCTTGATATTCTCAGTGTAAATAAAACCAAAAGGCCAAAGGAAGTTGCTGTTAAATGGAATGAAGGTTCATAAGTTCTCCTTGGAGAGGTAAATAAAGAGGTTGGCAGGGTAAGTTTTGTTGTTTGCCCAAAGGCAACAAGAGCCATCATTTCCTGGAACACTTGGTTCTCTTGTATGGCAGTACTCCACCAATTTTTTTCTTTTGCAAAAAGAGCACCATGGAGCCAAGCAAAGCTTATGCACCAGCATCTGTTGAAGAGGATAAGGAAATTTTTAAAACTTTTCTGAAGAACTCAAGGAGATGCACCAAATTAAATCAATGTATACTTAGAGGCCTGAATGCAAGTGTAAGCATAGAAGATTGCTGTGAAATGTATGTTGAAAAACATGGTTGAGATGTTAAAAGTAGGGAAAAGTGCTGAATCTTCAAGCCTGTTTGTCATGTACACCTTCTATGAGGAGAGTTGGGAGGTGTTGGATGTGTTCAGTATAGAATACATAAGTAAAAGATACATGATTTTGGCAGTGTTGAGAACTTTAGTTATGGGAATTTCCTCTCCTGATAGATCACAACTGGTCCATAAATGATCATAAATGCTAAGGAATTTCTTCAGGCCCATAGAAGTTAAGTGACTTGCCCAAGATCACATAGCTAGTATCAGAAATGGGATTTGAACCTAATTCTTCCTGACCCCAAGTCCAACACTGGTTCTATTATGCTACACTGCCTCTTCAGTAAGCACAAAATAACGTCAATAAAGAAAGAGAGAAAGAGAGGAAGGAAGGAAGGAAGGAAGGAAGGAAGAAAGAAAGAAAGAAAGAAAGAAAGAAAGAAAGAAAGAAAGAAAGAAAGGAAGGAAGGAAGGAAGGAAGGAAGGAAGGAAGGAAGGAAGGAAGGAAGGAAGGAAGGAAGGAAGGAAGGGCTATATTTTTAATAGATTTTTATTGGTACCTTTTATTTTCACGTAACCTTTTATTTTTATGTAATTTGTGTAATTTCCCCAGAAATCCCTTCTGCTTCCCCCACCTCAGGCCATAATTTATAATTTTTAAAAGAAAAAAAAGCCAAAACCCTCCAAACCCCAGCAAATCCAATCAATACTTTGAAAAAACTAGATACCATATGCAATATTCTGTCTGTGGACACAACATCCCACAACTCTCCAAAGAAATGAGGAAGTGATGATTTCTTATATCTTTTTTTTGGAGCCAGGCTTCTTCTTTCTAATATCAAAATATTCACTTTCAATTGCTTTGTGATAGTTGTTGCTTCCATTTATATTGTTGTAGTTCTTGTCATATAGTTTCCATGTTTCTGCTTCCTTGACCTTGCATCAGGTCATGTAAATCTTCCCATTTTTCTCTATGTGCATCATAGTCATCATTTCTTAGAGCAGAGTAATGTTCCATTACATTCATGTACCATAGTTTAGCCATCCCCTTGTTGACAGGCATCTTCTTGATCCTTAATCTTTTGCTTCCATAAATATTTTACTGTTTTTGTAGTCTTTCCTTTTGCCAGTGGGATTTGGAGTCAGGAAGTTTGAGTTCAAATCCAGCATTAGGTACTTATTAGCTATGTGACCCTGAGAAAATCGCATATCTTAGCTTGTTTCATCATCTGTACTATGGGGGTGATAATAATAGCACTCACCTCACGGGATTGTTGTGAAAAGCAAATGAGGTAGTGTGGGTCGAATGTAAACTGTTAAACACCAGGTAAATATGAATTGTTATTAATATGAGTTTTTAATTAATAATAATTATGATTACAGTATATATCTAGCAATAGAATCTTTAAATCAAAGTGTATGGACATCTTAACCACTTGATCTGTAAAATTACAAATTGTTTTCCAACGTGATTATAAATATAAATATGCTAATGTGTTCCCAGCAGTGCATTGTTGTCTTTCCACAGTCCTTCCAATATGAACTATTCCCTCCATCTTTTGTGGTGTTCGCCAATTTGCTGCATGTGAGGTTGTTTTCATTTGCATTTCTCTTATTAAGAGTGATTTTGAGTATCTTTCATATGGTTTTTAATAGTTTTCAATTCTTCTTTTGAGAAATGATTATTCATATCCTTTGATCATGTCACTATTAAGAAATGCCTTTGGGCCTTATAAGTGTACATTTCTGTTAATTGTCTTGGATATTGAACACTTATCAGAGATATTTAATATGAAGTTAATTTTTCCCAATCAGCTACTTCCGCTCTTATCCTAGATGCATTGATTTGCTTGTATAAAATCATTTTAATTTCATTTAAGAAAAATTATCTCTTGAATCTTTTGTAATTACTTGTATCCTTTGTTGAATTAAGAATACATCTCCCACCCATACCCGTGAGCAGCTTTTCTTCTCACTTTTTATAATCTTTAATAGTTAGGTCATGTATCCGCTTAGAATTTATTATGGAACATGAACTAAGATGTTTGTCCAAACCTTATTTCTTCTAGATTACTTTCTCATTTTCCCAACAATTCTTATCAAATATTCCTAAAATAATTTATGTTTGGGGATTTATCAAACACTTGATTATTGAGTTCCATTATTTCCGATTTCCTCTCATCTGTTCCATTGTTATATTTTTGAATCAGTACCAAATGATTTGATGATTATTATTTTATATTATAGCTTGAAGTCTAGAAGTGCTATTCCAACTTCATTCTTAATTTTTTTTATTATTTCCCTTAATGCTTTAAATCTTTAGTCGAATGAATTAATTTTATTTTCTCTAGCTTTGTAAATTATACCTTTGATAGTTTGATTGGTATAGTAAATTAATAAAATAATTTTGGTAATATTGTCATTTTTATTATTCTGGCATGGCCTGCCCATGAGCACTGAATATTCTTCCAGTTATTAAAATTGATTTGAAAAATTAAACATTCACTAAGGAACATTTTGTAATTGAATCTGTGCAAGCGTTGAGTGCATTTTTGTTAAATTAACTCCCAAATATTTTTATGTATTTCATAGTTACTTTGAATGGGATTTCCCTTTTAATTATTGCCACTTGAATTTTGTTATTCTATAGAAATGCTATTGATTTTTGTGGGTTTATTTTGCAGCCTATCATTTTACTGAAGCTATTATAATTATATATTAATTTTTTTCCTCTTGTTTTATTGCTACTGATAGTAATTTTAGAACTATATCAAACAAAAGCAAAGAAAATAGGCATCATTTTACTACTATATTTAATGAGAAAGTCTAATGTATTATAATGTTTACTTTTGATTTTAGATACTTTTTATAAAATTTAAAAAATGATACCTCTATGCCGTGATTTCTTGGGATTTGTAGCACAAATGATTGTTATGCTTTTGCCAAGGCCTTTTCTACATCTGTTGAGATAATCATGTGGTTCAGAATACTTTTTTGTTTTTAACATTATTAATCATATTGATTATCCTCACATCCTGATGTAAATTCTTTCAACCCCAACCAAATGACCAAATCTCCATGGCAGCTCTGTAACTGCTCTTAACTTAAAAAAAACCCAAACCAGAGAGTTCACATATGTTATCAAAACCACAGTTAATTCTAAAAATAAAACAAAACTGAAGAGCTAACAGTGGCTTTAAGCAAAAAGCTTTTTTATTCCATTGGAGGAGAGAAACTAGACACTTATGTGCTGAGAGGCCCCCCGATTAGGAGACACACTTTAATGTGGACAAATTCCAATACTTATACCAATGGCTATGCAGTGAGGTGTAGCCCAGACAATGAGGTGTAATAGCAACAGGGAGACAAGTTTGATTCATAGCCGGACTTCATGACCAGAGCACAAATACAGCAGGTGGCTTGTCTGAGCTCAGAGAACACCTGGTGCTGGTGTGAAACAATTCTGGGATTTCGCTATGGCTGAGATCATCCAGAGGGTGAGCCGCAAAACATTGTTGTTATGCCAAACTCAGGGCACAGCTTGCTTGCTGGGCCTTAGCTCTGGAAAACAGATTGTCTCCTAATAGTAAAAAAAAAAAAAGAAGAAGAAGAAGTAAAAAGAGAGGGGTGGTCTTGGCTTGGGGATCCTAAGAATCCAATTTGGTGATAATGAATAAATTTTTGGATAAATTGCTATAGTTTGTTTGCTAGGATTTTATTTAAATTTTTAGTTGAAATTAATTAATGATATTTGTTTATACTTCTTCTTTGTTTTATCCTTCCCTAGTTTAGATATCAGGACTATATTCATCTCATAAAATTAATCTTTCTCAATTTTAAAGAATAATTTATGTAGTATTGTTATTAATTATTCTTTAAATATTTGATAGAACTCTCCTTTAAATACACCAGGACCAGGAGTTTTGTCTTCTGTAGCTCCTTTACAGCTAGTTCCATTTCTTTTTCCAAGATCAGATTGTTTAAAATGTGTATTTGGTGTTAGTTTCGGTACTTTACATTTTTGAAGATAATCCTGTATGCATAGTTGTTTTTCGTTGTTTCAGTCATGTCCAACTCTTCATGACCCCTTTGGGGGTTTCCTTGGTGAAGATACTGGAGTGGTTTGTCTCTTCCTTCTCCAGCTCATTTTACAGATGAGGAAACTGAGGCAAACAGGGTTAAGTGACTTGCCCAGGGTCACACAGCTAGTCTGAGGTAGAATCTGAACTCAGGTCTTCCTGACTGCAAGTCCAATTCTCCATACATTGTACCACCTAGCTACCCTTCATGCATAGTAGGTTCCAATAATTACTTTATTTTGTTCTGTTTTTGATGTAATTTTACCTTATTTATTTTTATTTTGCTGATTTTATTTCATATCCCATACTTTTTCCAAAGAAGCAGCTTTTTAATTTTATCAGTTTCATAGGGTTTTTTAATTTTCCACTTCGTTTATTTCTCTCCTAATTTTAAAGTTTTCTTCTTTCATTATTTCGGGTTTACTGATGTGCTGGGTTTCTAATTTTTAAATGGATATTCAGTGCATTATTCTATCCCTTTCTATTTTGCGAATGTTTGTTTTTAAAGACAGGATTTTTCTTCTGATGACTGTTTTTTAGCATTCTAGAAATCAATTGTATTCTAACAGAATTGAAACGTTTGTATTATATAGAGAATTGAAATTACTAGTTATTGATACGAGAGTTATTTCTGAATCATCTGCCCCTATATTGGGTCAAACTATTGACTTTTTACAACAATGATCAATATCAAAATACAAACCAAATTTGAAAAAGAATAAAAAGTGAGAAGATGATATGACCTGCAATTGGGACCACTCCTACATGACACCTTGAAGTTATCTGATGTTACTGAAAACCGAGAAATTTATAAAAGAACAGATATTGATAGATAATTACCATTTCCTAAGGAAGTTTGATTTAGGTAAATCAATCACCATGGCAAGAAGACTATTCTTAAAAATTGTCTTCACTAGCAAACACAGCCTTCTTGCCAAGTAGAAATACATAGAAGCCAAGAGTAACACTGGTTTAGAATACAGACTTGTTTGTAAATTATCACAGAGGAGGGTGAGAGTAAATTATGAAGATTGCCGTCTATATAACAACAAGATAAAGTAGAAGGCAAAAGCAGACTTTTAGAAAGTTCAACCAGGTACCCAGTTAAGAGAGATCAGCCTGTGACCACTTAATAAAAATGGAAGACATGGAGATGAAAAATGCAAAATATTTGCCAAGAGCCTCCTCTCTCTGCCTCTCTCTGTCACACATGAAGGTTATGCTGGCTGAAACAGAAATTCGAGATGGTCAAAGGTTAGGTTCAAGTCCAGGTCTCTACATCACATTGGTAGCTCCGTACACAGGTCTCTGGTGGAATCCCCAACTTTCTACCTCTACAGACAAAAACGTCTCCCCCGTGGCTTTGTCACAGAGCATAGGTTTAGAGTTGAAAGAGACCCTGAAGATACAACTCCATCATTTTCAAAATAAGGAAACTGAGTTCTTGGGCACATGTGACTTGCCCAAGGTTCACACAAGTAATATGTTGGAGAGAAAGGATTCAAATCCATGTCCTCTGACTCTAAATCCAGCTTTCTTTTCACAGCACCATTTTAGAAAGGTATAAATCTTCTATTACAATTCAGAATAGAACTTATTTTCCAGAGAGAAAAGACAGAGAAAGAATTACAGATAGCCTACTCCCTCTAGGGACGTTCCCCTTTTGACTCACTTCTGCCTACTATACATAATATGCAAAGAAGTGCTCCCCCTTTTTCAAATTTATGTGGATATTAGAACAGGAATTACTCATTTACAGACTATAAAGAGTAGAGGATATTAAGCCTATATGAGAGTGAAGTGGTAAAAGATGATATCCATATTGAAGAGATCACGTTAAGCTCTGCCTTTGCAGCAATGCTGAAAGGTCAGGCCTTAACCTACAAACAAAAGTAAGGGGGTTGAGGAGGTTGAAGTCTTAGTGTGAACAAACTGTGGCTCCCATAGTACCCACATGGGTCTGTCAGGGGGTGCCTCAATTTGGTGTTTGTATAGGGAGCCCTCTTCCTCAGGTAGTTCCCAGCATCCCCAGAGATTTCAGAAGGGATATGCTAAGCAAATTAACATCTACACGTTAACAGAACACTCACATTATATTAGTTAAATTATATTTTTAAAAACAATAGAAAGGAATGATTCAGTCAGACATTTACCCTGAGGCCTTCAGGATAGATTGTACTTTGAAGGGAAAGGAATCAGTGGTTCTCTGCTCTAACAGTCTGTCTTATGGAGTCAATATGACCCAATGATAAAACTGCATTTTTGAAAGACAAAAATAAACTTTGGCCTGTCCATAAACCACTCTGAAGATTACATGGGCTTTATGTTTTGAGGCCAGTTTTATAAAATGGTACATCCCATATGCCTGAGTGTGTGTGTGTGTGTGTGTGTGTGTGTGTGTGTGTGTGTACAATGTACGTTTTTCATTGCTCCTGCACGTTTCTGAGTGCAGATAAATGAAAGTGCACTACATTATGATTGGTAGCTATCAGTGGTGTGGGTTGAAGCTTCGGGTCTCCATTCCAGCATTTTCAAGAGGACTCTCATCCCTTGTTAATGACAACAGTGAAGAATATTATTATTTTTTTTTCTACGCAAGGGCTACATGAGTAGTGTTTTTATCTCGGCATGCAAGTCTTTTAGGTCTTCATTTTATGAATGACAGGAGCTGCCCTAGCGTTTTGGTGCCTTCTAAACCGGAGGGGTGTTTTAGTTTGTTCTTGTCTTTCCCAGGTAGCAAAAGTACACTGCAGGAGATGCACCAAGGTTAGGATGAGAAGGAAGGTGTGGTATAGCAAGGAATTATTCTCTCAACAGGCTTATGGTTAATGTTCAATAAACTCATATTTCTGGTATGTAGAAGAAAGGGAAACTCAACCATCATAATGGAACAAAATAAGCCTTTGGGAGTAAATAATTGGTGTTAAGTAATCTGTGTGACTTCATCAGGGAGGATTGACATGGGACTGATCCCCATACACTTCAAGATGCTGAGCCTGCTGAGAAAACAGCTGTCCTAAGGAGGAATGACCCTTCTTCTCCTTGTGCCACATGATAATTTAGAATACTTACTTCTTGTGCTCTTTATTAGGGAAGTTCAAAGTTTATTTCTTTCCCTATGCCTTTTCCTTCCTTTTTCCTGCATTCCCCCAGCCCCCCTTGTTCCTGGCAAAAAAAAATATATCATCCTCTCTTCTCGCTCCTTTTCCCTGTCTTCTTTTCATTCTCATCAGTCTCTGGTTGGTTGGGGGATTTGGGAGTATATTCCTTTCCAGCAGGTTGTTTTTTGTTCCCCAGGGCAATTTTGTCTTTCAAATAGCCCCAAAACAAGGCATTTCTGGAATCTCCTGAATGGTAGACATGGAAAAAATGTCTAACTGCAGCCTTGGTCCAAATCTGCCTTATGTTTGTTTGATGCACACACAGCTCCAGAGGGCCGACTTTTTCTGTGCATGAAAAGTACATGATTCCAGGGTTAATATTTTTGGTAGCCTCTATCCACAGAAGGAAAAATAAGGTCCTGCTTTTCCTTATTCTTTTAAAGATGTTTATTCTGGAAAATTGAATCTCTAGGTTTCAGACTTCCTCTTCTTGAGTAGTGGGACATTTTGGTTTTACTGTTATAAATTCAGACCTTTGTATGTTTGCTTTCACACACACACACACACACACACACACACACACACACATATGCTACACCTACATTCGTTTGGGGTTGGATATGTTCCCAGGGCATTGCAAAGAGAAGGGCTAGAGAGCATTTTCAGAAAACTCTATTAGGATCTATGTTTGTGGTGATTGGACCCTTTTTTCCCCCTCATCTGCTTTTGATAAACTTTCACCTACCATTTTCCCCTGTCTCCCAATAGCTTGTCTATATCTTTTTTCTGCCGTATTACTCTGGTACCTAGATACCTAGAACTTGAACCCCAAATTCTTCAGGCAAACAGGTCTTCCACTGTGAAGCTTGTCAATTAATCATCGTTGTCATCAGCACCAAACATTCATTGAAGCACATTTGCAGTGGGGACTGTGTAGCTACTGAGCTAGCTGGATTTCTTATTTTTTGCATATTTCAGGTTTAAGTACCTTTTCACCACCAAGGGTGTTTTGTGTTTTCCTTGTTCTCTCTCCAATAGCACTTATGCAACCTTAGGGCAGCAACCCCTCCTTTATATGGAGACAAGTACACTTTTAGTGCCCAGTAAATAACGGTGTGTAAATTTTCAAAGCTGTCTTTGGAAATGCTGCACTAACAGTTTAAACACAATCCCTGGGTCTCTTGGAGAGTAAATATAACTGGCATCTGCTAGGGAATAGACAGACCCTGGGCCTGGAGTCAGGAAGACCTGAGTTCAAATCCAGCCTCAGATACTTCCTGGCTGTGTGACCCTGGGCCAATCATTTAACCTCTGTCTTTCTTGGTTTCCTTATGTGTAAAGTGAGAATAATAGCGCCTACCACCCAGGGTTGTTGTGAGGATCAAATGAGACATTTGCAGTGTCTAGCGCATAGTAGGCACCTAAATAGTTGTTCCCCTCTCTTTCCCTTAGCCCTCAGACATGACACGCATGTTAAACTCAGCCCAGAGGGCACTCTTCCCTGGACTGCACCTCAGTGTCCTGTACAGAACACCAATTTGGGGTCAGGAAGACCTGAGTTTCAGATACTTACTAGCTGTTTGACCCTGACGAGTAAGTTAATGTCTCTCACCCCCTTTACAAAATAGGGATAATAATAGTGTTTACCTCGTAGAATTGCTGTGAAGCTCAAACGAGATAGCAGATGTGAAGCTCTTTGTAAACCCTAAAGCCCTATGTTAATGTTAGCTAGTATTAGCTGTCATAATTCTGGTTCAGCTCTAGAAGAGCCCAGGGAGCTGGGTAGAGAACCAGCACCGTTCTGCACCTGACCCAAGACCCCTGCCCTAGAGCCATAGTGATCCCAGAAAACTTCCAAGCAGGAACACTGGATGCGGATTCTATCCTCATCTTCCCTCCTCCTCCAAGCTTATCCCATGGAGCTTTGGTACAGGCTCCCTGGGAGGCACAGGCTGAACTGGAGTCCCCCACTATGAAAACCTCCTAAGTGATTTGGAACTCCCCAAAGTGTTTCTTCCAGATCCCAATGACTCATTCTTTAAACCAGGAAGGAAACAAATATATGGCCAAGTTAGCTATGAACTAAAGCAAATTCCTCAAATTTATTCTAGACCAAGAGAGGCTCTGATGTAGCCTAAGTTTTGAAAGTATAAATGTGTATTTTTAAAAAATTGTATAGGGTTCAACCTACTTTACAAGGTTGTGGTAAGGACAGGATATTATAAGGCATAAAGGGCTATACATCTAAGATGCTGCTGAGGATTGATGATTGCAAGGACAAAAATCTGAGAGTGCCTTATAGTATAGGTCAGTATGAATCTAGAGTGCCTTATAGTATAGGTCAGTATGAATCTAATAGAATTTACCCTTGATAGAAGATCATATCAAAAGGCCAGTTTTGGCTTCTTTAGGATACCAATTAAGTAGAGTACCTTCTATGCCTATTAGCCATTTCTGGTTCATGAAGTAAATGGAAAATGCCCAGTAAGAGCTCTGCCGGTTCAGGTATTATTTGTGGTTTTATTTTTTCATAATAAGTTACCTTTAAAAAACATGCTGGGCTGTTCATTGCAGGCGGCTGTCTGTCTCCCTTTCATGACTAAAAGTGGGAACCGCAGAAAAGCCTGGCTGATGTGAAGAAGCAGGCCAACTTAATGGAAGTAGATGAGTATTTCTTTAGCCAAAGGTACCCTGAAATCCTGCAGTGTCACTGATGAAAGAAGAGTTCTGTCTGCTTATCACCTCTCATGATTGTGATTCCCCTACCCTCCATTTCTTCTTCTCCTCTTTATTTTGAAAAATATTTTATGAACATCTTCTATTTTACATTACCTACATTTCCCAAGTAATGCTCCCTCACAGAGAGCAATCCTTTGTCGTAAAGCTAAAAAAAGGATGAGAAACAATTGAGTAAACCAACCAACATAATTTTAAAAAGCTTGACAAAAGCCTTTTCACACCCATAATTCTCCGTGTCAGCAAAGAAGTATAGAAGGAGTGTGTTCTTTCCTTTTTCTAATGAACTTTTACACAAGAAATAGTAAAAGGAATTTCTAGTAGCGGTGCCCAGAGCCCAGCATATAGCTCCTTCCTAACAGCCCAAGTGTCCAAAAATCTTTCTTTTGCCTTCAAACAAGAGGAAAGCTGGGGTTCTAGGAAGGAAGAAGTAGCATTTATGTTTTGCATGAAGGTTTTTGTTGTGTTCATTTCCCCTCCCCCTCGAGAGTTTACTCTAATTTGAATTCAGTCAAAGGGCTGCACTTGAAGACCTAGAGGGCCATGTGTGGCCTCCAGACCTCAGGTTCCCCACCCCTGCTCTAAATCAGCCCTTAAAGTTTTCTGTTTAAGTTTGAAGGACTTTGTTGGGGTTTTTTTGTTTTCTATTGTTTTGTTTTGTTTTAAAGCCTGGTCAGGGGCATATGAACCTTTGTTAACACTTCCCTTCAGGAATACTAGATTAATGGTTCCGAATAAAATTAAGAGAAAGCAGGGACCCCTTTTCACCAGGGAATCTTGGAACTTTCAATGGTAGGGTAAATTACACTGTTTTCGCCTGAGGTTTAAACTGCAGCTAAGGTAGGTAATTAGCAGCTAAATCTCTTTCACATTTTGCAATTTTATTGAAGAGAATTTTATTTTATTTTTGGCCACAGTTTGCTTGTAAGAAGGCATTCAATTATGCCTTTCTGTCCCTGGAAGAACATGGCCATTTTGTCAATTGTGCTATATCATATTTTAAAGTTTAGCTCACAGTAGGGAAGCACTGGTTACCGACTGTTTGTCAATCATTTAATCAGCAAGGTTACCTACTATGTGCCAGGCTCTGTGCCAAGCGTTGTCTGTCTTTTCATGTGTGCAGATTACAATAATTTCTATTCTCTCTCTGTCTCTCTCTCTTTCTCTCTCTCTTCCTCTTTCTCCTCTGACTCTCTGTCTCTTTCTCTCTCTGAATGTGTGTCTCTGTCTCTCTGCCTCTTTCTCTGTGTCTCTCTGTCTCTGTCTCTCTGTCCATCTTCCTCTTTCTCTCTGTCTGTCTCTCTGTATCTATCTGTCTCTTTCTTTCTCTGAATGTGTGTGTCTCTGTCTGCCTCTCTCTCTCTGTGTCTGTCTCTCTTTGTCCTCTCTCTCTCTGTCTCTCCTCCCTCCTCCTTTATTTTATCTAGTTCTGTGATTTCACTGATCTGGGGAACTTCCAACGAGGCAAATCCTGCAGTGCAGATCAGTAACTAATCTGTAATTGCCTGAGACATTTGAGAGTTTGAAATACTTGCTCAGGGTTAGCTAGTATGAGTCAGAGACTGCCTCCAATTCAAAGAATGATTCTAATCACAATGCCACTCTGCCTTGATAACATGGTGGTGGTGGTGGTGGTGGTGGTGATGATGATGGTGATGATGATGATGATGATGATGATGAAAATTCACATTTATGTATTTCCTTAAGTTTTCCAAAGCACTTTGGTATTAATATGCCCCTTTTACAGATGAGGCAACTGAGTCTCAGAGATGTTAAGCAGCTTGCTCAGGGTAACACAGCTAGTAAGTTCCTGAAGTGGGATTCAAACACAGGTCTTCCAAATCCTAAGTCCAGTTCTCCATTTACCACACTATGCAGCCTTAATTCATACAGTACTTTACAAAGTACTTTTCTCACAACTGGCCTGTGAATTGGGTAGTTTAAGTAATAAGTGACTTATTTCTGGTCTACCACATCAGAGCCAAAACTTAGCCCAGATTATCCAACTCCAAATCTGATAAACCTTCCATGACACCACAGCCCTTTGATAAGATGTGACCTTTTCTTTCTCTTTTCTTGACCCAGCTTTCCTGGCCACCTATCCCAGGGAGCAATCCCCTTCCTTGTTGTCAGCCAACCTAGGTTCTCTGAACCTGGTTCTTTGCAGATTCATCCCTTTTGGCAATGCTGTACTTCCTCTAAATACTTTTTTTCAGTAGCACATGGGTATGAGTTACCTTGGGCTCCTCCATATTGACTTGGCCTGCTCTTCAGAGCCTAGCAGATGTTTCAATGTGAGCCAGGTTTGGGACTGTAGGCTCAAACTTAAACTGATGGAAGATTTGCCTGTTTTAGAAAAGAAAAGAGAAAGATGTAAAAGAGTAGGCAAGTGAAACCAAGAAATTAATGTTGAGTAACCAGAATCAAATGCAGAAAGAGTTAAGACTGAGACAAGAATGTTGTAGAGACAGCCCACAACTTTTAAAAAGTGCTGATTTCCAAAAGTTCATTTGTACATCAGTTGTTTACCAGTGAGGGTTAGATTTCCAGACCTGCTCACAGAATCCTATTTATCCCAAGTTATCTTGACATGCCTCATTGGGGCATGAAGGTGACTGTGGGTTCTCAAAGAGTCATCCTTAGAGTTTACTCTGGCAGGACTTACCCAGCTGGAAACTTAAGTGTGAGCCCAGTGACCAAGCAGAAGTATAACTAAGTTTGGAAAGGCTCATCCCCAGAAGTTAGTTCACCAGGTAACAAATATTTTGGACAGTAACTCTTGAAAACCATCCAAGACTCAGAGAACTTGTGATCTATAATAGTTAAGGGGAGCACCCACGTTGTTGAAGTCACTGATCCTGGATGTTTAAAAATAGAGTCAGTGTAGAGCCGTACAGAAAACTCTGAACATGGAGTCAGGAGAGATCCTACCCTGACAGTTATATCCATGTGACTGTTACAAAGTCTCTTTACCTCTTAGATCCTCAGTTTCCCCTTCTGTATGGTGGAGAACACAATATCAGTAGCTACGGTACCTCGCAGAGTTATTATTCAGATCAAATGAAATAATGCACATAAAAATTACTCTGAAAACCTGAAAGTATTATATAAGCTATTAGCTGAGGTAGCCTGAGTCTTGGTTAATTCTGAATAGGACATGGGAGGCAAGGGAGGAGCTGAGGTTTCTTGGTAGTATTTGCACATATGTCACACCTCCAGTGGCAGCAACCAGAGTGCTCCAGTCATTCAGTAAACATTAATCAAGCTCCTACTATGTGCCAAGACTGCTAAATACTAGGAACACAAAGAAAGGCAAAAGACAGTCACTGCTGTCAAGGAGTTCACAGTATAATGCGTGATGCAACATGCAAACAACTATATAGATAGGTTAGAATTTAGGGGTGGGGAACCTGCGGCCTTGAGGTCACATGTGGCCCTCCAGGTCCTCAAACTTAAGGACCTAGAGGGCCACATGTGACCCCGAGGCCACACGTTGCCTACCCTTGGTTAGATTATCTCCAATTTATCCTTTATATAGCTCATTTGAACATAATTGGCATGTTGTCTCTCCCATTAGATTATGAACTCCCTGAGAGAGAACTCCCTATTTTTACTTTCTTTTTTATGCATAACATTTAGCACAATGCCTGGCACATAGTAGGCACTTAATAAATACTTCTTAATTTGTCTTGACTTCATAAAGGTAGATGTGTTAATATTAGACCTGCATGTGAAAACTAAGGATTTTCTTTGACCTCAAAGATGACAGTGAGCACTGAACACTGGACCTTGTTCCATTGCTTTTAGAACTAATGAGCTCAACTACCAAACTCGTTGGAAATATAAATAACTTACATGTATTCTACATACTAAAGTTGCTTCTAGATATTTGGGGCCCCAGAAGCTTTAGGAATCAAGATGATTTGGGTCTATACCATGAGCCATGGTTCCCTTCACCCTGGCTTTCAAGAACCGGGGGAGTGGGCTATAAATTTCACATTCATAACTGGTAGATCATTAATAAAGAGGGATGCCAGCATGGAGGGTACCTGTAGGAATGGAATTACAGAAGAAAGAGTGGTGGAAAAGAGGTTCTAGAGAAGTATAAAAGACAGATGGAACATCACATGGGAGAGCTAATGGAAAACAAAAATAGCTAATGGCGAGTTACATACTAAGACAATAATTGGTGAGACTATACAGAGAAGGATTGATGATTTAATAAAGCAAGAAAGAATATGAAGGGTGAGGAGAGGAGCAGAATAACAGAGAAGAAGAACAGAATAACAAAGAAGAGGGGCAGGCTAGTGATATGGATATATACATACATACATATAAATATATAAAATAATAGTTCAATTAGGACAAAGGCTTTTATTAAATGATGATTGAGTTATTTGGATCATTTTGGAACATTAACAACAATATGCCCATTTTTCTTTGATGATGGCATGGAATTATCCAGTAAGTTACAGGAACATTTTTATTGGTTTCTTTTTTTGTTTTGTTTTTTAAATCTATTGATCTTCAAACATAGATATATAGATATATGTTTATATAGAATAGTGGTTCTATATATTAGTAATATTCAACATAGTGGTATTCTATGTTTCTATATATGTATATATTCTATCTATCTATCTATCTATCTATCTATCTATCTATAAAATATAAAACAGTGGTATTTCCTGTTCAGTGAAAGGTGCTCATGGAACCCAGTCAATAGCCCTTCCTTAGGCAAACTCTCCTCGGGTTTTATTTGGGCATTTTTATGAGCAACTGCTAATAGTTGATATATTTAAGGGGGCTAATGTGATGAGAACAAATAAAATAATATGTGTGAAAGCATTGTGAGTATTTCTTGGTCACATAATGACCATCCAAGGTAAAGCTATTACTTTTGTTGCTATTGTGACTACTGACAATGCACCTTGTAAAGATGTTTGTATTATGTTAGCCCTTTTTAGGATAACAGGCGCTAACCTTTGTTGGCTTCCAATGGAAGATGATTATCTTCTACTCTCTGACTTTCTTTTTTTTTTTCCTCCTTTGCCACCATCCTGTACAACCTTTCTTTGGAATAAGCCCAAGTGGATCTTTCCAAAACTGATGCCATCGTACACTTCTGTTAATCTGGCTGTGGGTATTGTTCAAGGAAGGGCGCCAGCAACCACCCACAGTTTCTGCTGGCCCGGAGCCGGAGCAGTTGAGCCGGTTTTCGGGCTCCTGCAGAATCTCTGTTAGGAGCACAGCATATTGTTGTGCATGACACTGCTACAGCTGAGTTTACTCCGTGACTCGCAAATGTGTGTGAGCCTGTTTGCATATGTGTACAGCAGTCTTCTCAAAGTGCTAGTGGGAAAAAAAAATGCCTGAAGCCATGTGTTCTTGGAGTCGAGTCCACTTGGGCTGATTAATCCTAGCCAGCTATATTTTGCCATTTGATTTTTGCAGCTTAAGAATTCAATTTCTTACCGCTGAGAATTTTAAAACCTGTATTTTTTTTTAAGAAAAGACACTGTATGGAGAAAGCCAAGATGGTAGTAATATTTTTGTTGTTACTGTTCCCATTAAAGCCTGCCAGGTGGCAAATTGCTTAGAGTGTTGGACCTGGACTCAGGAAGACCTGAGTTCAAATCCAGTTTCAGATAATTCCTAGGTGTGAGACCCTTGGCGAGTCACTTTAACCTCTAAGTTTCTCCAGTTGTAAAATGAGGTTCATAATAGCACTTTGAGGATAAAATGGGATAATATCTATAAAAAGCACTTAGCAGAGTGCCTGGCACATATTAGGAGCTTAGTAAAAGCTTATGTCATCCATCTTTCCTCCCTGATTCTTTCCTATGCCATCATCTGTACACTGGCTACAGTCTCCTTTCCTAAACTCAATCCATGGTTGAACTAGTTCAACTCTACACTGTCCTCTATTTTTGAATTCCTTCACCTCTCCCCGACTACCTTTCTCCCCCCGCACCCCAACTCCTCGTCCTATTGCCAATCATAATTTACCAAACCCCAAACCTGGATCACTCTTGTTGTCAATTATCTCTTTGACTTCTATTTACATGTTGCTAAGAAGAACTGGAGGAGATCACAAAACTTTTCTTATTGAATTCACTACAAATTTATGTTATCTAATCTCAACTGGGCCCTCAATGAAGCAAAGGAAACCTTTTATTCCTTCCTCCTTAACTATTTCCCTATTCCACTCACCACTACAGTGGCTGTTCCAGACTTTCTTTTTTCTCATGCCTACCATGACACTTCTGCCCCCATCTTTTCAACTGAAGATCTTGCCTTTGATGAGGGTGTCATTTAAAAAAAATGAGACTTTATCAAAAGTTCCTTCTTTTCCCCCTTTTCTCACCGTACACTGCTACACACCATCTCCTGCAATCTCCTTCTTTACTCCGGTCTTTGAAGAGGTGGACCTTCTCCTTGTCAGAGCAAACCACTCTAGACTCATCCTTGATACTATCACCTACTAAGCCAGCACTCTATCCACTGTGCCACCTAGCTGCCTAGTTGGGGCATCATGTTTATTTTGGACATTCTAAGTGTATGTTTAAGACGCTAGTGGGATATTTAGGTGGAGGTGTCCAGCAGGCAGCTGGAGAACTAGGACTGGGATTCAGGAAGATTTTTATCTATATATTATATGTGTATGTAAAATATGTATATATACATATATCTATCTATATGATATATATCTATATAGATATATTATAAAGATATATCATATATCTATTACATAAGTATAATATATAGATATTAATATCTATCATATAACATGTAGATATAATATATAGATTTAATATCTTTTCTGTAATGTAGTATGTATATTTATATGTAGATGCTATATTAAATATCATATGGACTATTTGTGTGTAGAACTTTCCAAGCACATATTAGTCTGATCAGCCACAGTCAGATACACTGTCCTTTGACTCCAACATAGTGATGTCACTTTGGTCTTCTTCGAGAATGAAGGACGACAACAACCGATGCAGGCTTTTCCAAAAGATTTAACCCCACTATTATCTCTAATTTTCAATTTCTCCCTGTCTGCTGTCTGCCTACAAACATGTCCATTTCTCTTCCATCCTTAGAAAAACCTCACTTGATCCTACCATCTCTGCTAGCTATCATCCTGTATCTCTCCTTAGCTTCATCGCTAAACTCCTTGAGAAAGGAACAACCTATACCTTGACTTTCTCTTCTCCCAGCCACTTATAAACTCTCCACCATCTGGCTTCCAACATTATCATTTAACTGAAACTGCCGTCTCCAAAGTTATCTTTGATCTCTTATCAATTCCTAATCTAGTGGACTTTTCTCAATTCTTAGACATCTTGACTTCTCTGGAAAATTTGACACTTCCACATTTGGATATTTTCTTATTTCACAGAACACTTTTTCTGTATTTTCAGGACATTCTTCTCTCTTTGTTCTTCTCCTACCAATTGGAAACTCCTCCTCAGTTGCCTTTGCTGGATCTTAATCCATGTCATACCCACTAATTGTGGATCTCCCTCCTACCTCACCCCCAGGCTTTGCCCTGGTCCCTCTTCTCTTTTTTTCCCTTTACTATCTTGATGGGTGATCTCATCAGCTCCTGTAGGTTTAATCATTTCTATCCAGATGATTCACAGATGCACATCGCCAGTCACTTTCTTAATCTCTACTCTGGTATCACCAACTGCCTATTGGATATCTAAAATGAGGCATCCCATAGGCATCTGAAACACAGTGTTTAAAACTGAGCTCATTATCTTTTTTCCCTAAATCCTTTCCTTTTCTGAACTTTCCTATTCCTGTCCAAGACACTTCCCAGTCACTCAGGTTTGCTACCTTGATGTCATCCTTGTCTCCTTAACGACTCATATCAAACCTGTTGCTGAATATTGTTGTTTGTACCTTCACAACATCTATCATGCATCTTCCCTTCTTGCAGCCACTACGTTAGTTCAGGCCCTCCTCATCTCTTGCCTCTATGGCCTCCTAATTAATCTCCCTGCCTCAAGGCTGTGCCCACTTTAACCCATCCTCCACACCACTGTCAGTAATTTTCCTAAAGTATATATGACTGTGTCACCTCCACTCCAAAAAAAATAAAAAAAAAACAGTGGCTCCCTATTACTTTCAGCACCAAATGTTAAGTCCTTTGTTTGGTGTTTTAAGTTCTTCAGAAGCTGGCCTCTCTCTACCTACCTTTCTGGTCTTTTTCATCTTTACTCGCCTTCTCATTCTGGTCCACTTGATTCCATGAACATACATCATCTTTGGTCTATGTGACTTTGCAACAGCTGCTCCCCATGCATGGAAGATTCTCCTTCTTTATCTCACCTCTCAGAATTCAAGACTGAGTTCAAATGCCATAATGCCACCTTTTGCAGGAGGACTTTCCCAGTCTTTCCCACCCCCAAGGTGCTAGAGACTTCCCTTCTTACCTACTCTGTATGTATCTTGTATGTCTCCATCTATTAACATGTTTTCTTCCTCGGGAGATCATAATGTTCTTGAGGTCAGAGACTGCTTTTACATTTCTTCATATTTCCAATGTTCTGGAGCCTAGCATGTCATAACTGTTTATTAAATGCTTGTCGATGGATTGAAATGATTTTAGTTTTGTATGACCCTTCTTGTGACATCAGGCACTGACCTTATTTGAAATAAAATGGTTGAAGTGAATGTAAAGTCAATTCAAAATTCAACTGAAAAAAAAAAGAACTGGGTAAAAAGTTGGCTGCCATTCTTCTGGCTAAATGTCAATAAAATTCTCACTAGTGAACAAGGAGAATATTAAATAATGATCTCTGAGAGGCCCTTATTAGGTAATTTAAGACCTTTCTCAATAGCTGTCCTGACCTCAAACCCTGGAATGAGTCAACGTTTTTCTTCAGGTGGCTAAAAATGAATAAAAGTGTTTGCATCTGGCCTCCAAAACCCTGGGGCTATAAACACTCCTTTGGTAACCCTACATCAATGAAGAGGACTAGTGGACTAATAGTGATGATAACAGCTAACGTTTCTATGGCACCTACTATGTGCCAGACACTGTGCCAAGCACTTTTACAAGCATTTTCTCATTTGATTCTCATGACAATCCTCCCCACAGTTATTATTATCCCCATTTTACAGATGAGGAAACTGAGGCAAAGAGTGGTTGCCCAGGATCATGTAGCTAGTAAGTGTCTGAGGCTAGATTTGAACTCAGAGGAGAATGATGGGGTGTGTTGCTTAGGAGTGACAGAAAGGAGTGTGTTCAAAGGCAGTGTGACAGGAAGACTAAAATAGGAAATCATTCAGCAGAGGGGAAATCCGGCAAGATGTTTTTGATTTTTAGCTAAAGGCCATTGCAAAATGAAGAGGCAAGAGAAGCAACAGTGACCTTCAGAGGGAGTTACAGAGCTCTTGAATATGAAAATGTGTTATATTTCCAATGTAGCTTCAAAAAAGGAAGCGTCAGATCGGTATATCACTGTCTAAGGTCATCTAGTGTCCTAACTCCGGTGCTTATTTCTGAAACGGTCCCTATAAAAAGAGGGAGGAGATATAATATGTGGCTATTCCTAGGAGTAGTAACTTACCTTTTTCATATCACTTGGAGTAGCAGATGGAGAAAGGCTGAAAAGGATTGAAGCAGTAGGCTTCTTAGCGATATAGCCCGATGTCTTTTCATGGCTTGACCCATGAAATATTGACTCCACCAAGTTCTGACGAAATGATGATATCCAGTCCCCAGTGGGAAACTTGAGTGAAGGAAGTAGAATGCATTATTGCTATCTAATTGGTGCGACCCATGTTCCCAAGTTTATTTATTTTATTAAAAAGGAATGGACAGTTAGGGAGGAAGGGGAGGAGAGAAGAAAGGAAAGAAGGGACAGAGAAAAAGAAAGTTCACTATTGTAGACCACACACCATGACTTACTACCATATTATTGCTGTGTTTGAAGGTTACAGTATTATGTTGGTAAGTTGTTTTTTTTTGTTTGTTTGTTTTGTTTTGTTTATTTAAAAAATACTAGTTTGCAAGATTGCAAAAGACCCAAGCAATTAGCTTTTGCAGCATTGCATAAGCTTTTAATTCTTTCCTAAGGTCAGATGTTTTGTTTGGTAAAACACATACATGAACTTTTATCTTAAAAATCACCTTGGACTTTATATTGAAAATTATTTTAAATTGCATGATAGCTTTGAATGGCACTAGGCTTCCAAAGGCATTTTGGTTCCCAGGATTTTGGAATATCACCACTCCTTTGTCCAAGTGTGCTATCAATGATCAGCATCAGTGCCTGACTTTTTAAACCAATGTTAGTCTTGGGGCAAGGAGTCAAATTCTGCCTGTTAAAGAAATCGGAGCCTTTGTATACATTTGGTTCTAAAGCAGATGAGATAAGGGGAAAATAATATCATAGTAGGGAGTAGGATAAACTGCAGTGTTTATTTTTAAATAGACTGTGGGTAGGTAGTAGAGCTGGAGGCCAAAATAATTTATCTACTCAACAAGAATGCATTGTGCCCACCGTATGAATAGTTCTTTCAGTGAGTGCCATTCTTCAGACCTGTATCTTTTTTACTTCCATATATTTCTTAATTATTTTAATTAAAGGAATTTAAGTATTTATAAAGATAACCTCATGCTCCTCGTATATTGTAATGAAAAGTACATTGCATTAGAAATCAAGAAGCCAGTTTAGTCCAGGCTTTGGCCCTAATTAGTAATGTGACCTTGAGCAAGTGAGTTATCCTTCTGGGTCTGAAGTTCATTTACATAAAGAAAGATGAGATCTGAAGTAGGTGAGAGCCAGTTCCATTCTAGCTCTGTGATTCAATTCTCAGTCACTTTTGAGTTTATCTTAAAGGTCTATTTCTTGTCATTAAAATGGACACTTTTCTGAATAGCGTTGGTGGGATTTAAAACTTCATTTTTTGGTTTTCTTTTTATCTTATCCATACAGGTATATACATATGTGTTGAGTAAAATTTAAAAAAAAAAACATGTTGCTACATTTGTACACGTAGCCGCCAGTTATTCAGGTTATAAAAAGATGCTGTGTGTCCACATGTCTGAGATTAGAATCAAGCCCTCAGGGCCTTTGTACAGTCCTTACTCAGGCAAAAAGCCCATTGACGTCAGTGACTATGGAACAGTCTGGTTTCATTGTAGGTTAAAAGTGGTCACTGTCAGAAGGAAATGGAGAAAAGACTGTGTTTTGAGAGGCTTAAGTAAAATAAAAAATCTGTTCTCTCCGTCTTTATGTGGTTTTCCTTTTTAGTAGATTTCACAAGGTGGGTGTGTCTCTCGCTTATAATTTGTCAGCCCGGTTTGGGGCACTCGGATTTGGAATTTGAGAGTGCAATGGACCTAAAACTCATCATGCTGAGCCGGGGACCCTGCTGTAACAGCTGCACAGTTCAGGCAAAACACAAACATGGCTGCTTGAAGCAGAGGAATATCCAAAGCCCTAGGACTGTCTAGCTAATGTACTGCAATTCTCCTCTCTTTCATACCCCCACCCCCCAACATTTGGAGTGCACTGCCTCCCTTTTTAGGAAAGAGAATGGAGCAGCAGAGGCCCTGGCAAACTACATGAATGACCTATGCACACCAGAACTCGCTTGCTCATTACAGGGGGGACCTTGCAAGACAACTCAGGGAGCCTTAGGGGAACAAAAACTCTAGACCCTGGACCATGTGTTTACTGCAGAATCCGTAGCCCTGCATCATGTTTCATCTTGAGCTGAATGGACGTACTCCATACTTGTATACCCCGAGAATGTTTTCAAGAGCTGATATCTGCCAACTTTCAGGACTGTAGCTTTCCTAGACCCCAGATTTCTCACATCCTTCTTTTGGTGTTCTCAGACTATAGAGAAATGAAAATCTTTCAGTGGCTGGCTAGTTTGTCTGTTTGTTTAACTAAAACTAGTGCACGCAACATGACAGTGCTTTATAATCCTTAATTTCAGGAATATAGATTTAGAGACAGATGGGACTTAGGAGGCCAGCTAGTCAGACTCCCTTATTTTACAAATTAAGGAACTGAGGCATAGAGGGATTAAGTAATTAACACAAGGTCATGTTGTTGATCCTGAACATAGAAACTTATCTTGATCTACAAAGCGGGTGAAATAAATGATACGGGACTGTAAATCTCCCTACCTGGTCAAGCTACATTTTCACCTTAGAGGGTTTTATGTTGAAAAGGATGTGGACCTACAGTGTAACCGAATATGTTATATGTGAAATGATGAGATTCTTTATAAATGAGTTTTCAAGTGCATGCAGTATACAATGCATTCTACATAATTAATGATAATAATAATTAGCATTTAAATAGCCCTTAGAGGGCTACTGCACAGTGGATAGAGTGCTGAACTCAGGAAGACCTGAGTTCAAATGTGGCTTCAGACACTAGTCACTTAACCCTATCTGCCTCAGTTTCCTCATTTGTAAAACAAGCTAGAGAAGGAAATAATGACAAACTGCTCCAGTATCTTTGCCAAGGAAACCGTAAATGGGGGTCACATGATGGAAAAACGACTGAACAAACAACTAAAGGTTTGCAAAGTGCTTTAAGTGTTATCTCATTTGATCCCCATCACCACGTGAGGTGGGTGCTATTACTATATTCCCCATGCTTCAAACTGAGGGTGAGAGGGGATAAGTGACTTGCCTAGGGTCACAAGGCTACAGTCTGAGGTAGGATTAAAACTTGGGTTTTCCTGATTCCGGGTCCATCGATGGATCTAACCAATATACCGCCAAATCATTTGCTATCTGTAAAAGGAACCTGCTCTCCTGAATTGTGTATGTGTTGCTGTTGTGTATATGTGTATATTAATTACATTGACTGAATGAATACAAGCATCATACAAAGATGAATACTAAATGATTTTTCTAGCTAGCATAATCACTGTATATGAATAGAACCTTAAATAAATCCTTCTCTGTCAAATCAGTGGGAAGGCCTATATATTAAATAATGAGTTTACTTATAATGAGGGATCCTGGCATTTTACCATCAAAGGGAAGACACTTGTTCACAAACTAGCCTTTTGTTTTGTATTATTCTAAATTTATGGTAGTCCACATTAGGTATTATCTGACAGTACTGTATTGTGGGAGTTTTTCTCTGCACTGCAAATTGTCAGATGCATCATACTTCTTTCAGATTTGCTACTCTGGAACCTAGATTACATTTTAGAGCAACCAAATTAACACATTGGTTTCTTGCAATTGTTTATTAAACTGGAAAGAATGTTAGAGAAAAACATGGGCACTTAGGGTAGCAACAAGCATAGTTATTGAAATCTGAAAATAGGTTAAGTCCTGTGAATTTGTTAGATGTTCTGTACGGCCTTGTCTGAAGTGAATCGGCCCTGGAATAAATTAGCTCCAGGGTGTAGTTGCTGCTCATCAGAAGGACTGGGGGAATATAATGCAGCCCGTTTAGCTTGGCTCTCATACAAATCTCATCCCCAAACACATTACCAAGTTACTTTCATAATAGTTACAGACTTTAAAATTAAAGGGCAGAGAAAACAATATAACAGTGCAGACCATATTACTTTTACCTGCTGTTTTATTAAAGGGATAGGAATAGGGACTGGACCTGTGATTTCATTAGTATTGGGTATTCTCAGATGAGAAATGCCCTCTACCAATGCAGCCCTACACCCTCTTCGCATTTTATAGTCTTAGAGTTTCCTAGTATTAAAGTGTTTTATTAAAATCATGAATCCCCAAAATATCCCTCTGAAATTATATGGATGGCCAATGTATTGACCCATTTTTAAAGATGGAGAAACTCCAAATCTGTAGTCAATTTTTTAAAAAATAGCAGCTAAATCATGTACTATACTTATTTCTTTTTCTAAAGCATCAAAAATTTTTCATTTATTTATTTTCTTATTTTTCATTCATTTTATTCTGAACTTAAAAAATGAAACAAACATTTCCATAACATAGTAGAATAGAAAAAAAGATGATTGCACATGAAACTGCAAATCTATTATGTACAACTTGCTATTCCTTTTAAATATAAATATAATAATACAATATATTATTGCATACTGATTGTATAATTATATAATAGTATAATATAATATAGTATATATAATATAAATAAATATAAAATAGAGTTAAATAGAATAAATATAATAGTTACCATGTAACTTTCTTTTTTTCTTCCTCCCCTCCCCCCATCCTAGAGATGGCTACAATTAAAAATAAATATGTGTGTATATATATATATATGTGTGTGTATATATATATATATGTATATATATGTAAAATCATTTTATCAGTTCTTTCTCTGGATGCAGATAGCATTTTCCTTCATAGATCCTTTGTAGTTAATTTGGGTGTTTATAATAGTCAAAATGACTTAGTCACTCAAAGTTGTCCTTAAAACAATATTGCTGTTACGTATACAACGTTCTCTTGGTTCTGCTCATTTTGCCTTCATTATTTTGTGCAAGTCTATCCGTGTTTTCCTAAAATCACTGAGTTCATCATTTCTTATAGCAAAGTAGCATTCCATCACGATCATAATGCCACAACTTGTTCAGCCATTCCCCGATTGATTGGCATCCCCTTCAATTTCCAGTTCTTTACCACCACGAAGAGAGCTGCTATAAATGTTTTAGAAGATATAGGTTCTTTTCTTGATCATCTTTATATAGTTTCTATGAAATTATTACAGAGAGCCACAGTTAGTATGAGGCCACTGGGTTTTTGTTCCAAGGCTTGGGAGCTTCTTGGGACCTTCCTTCCCCACAGGGTGACAGGCTCTGCACTTTGCCTTCTGGTCCTGTACCAAGCCTGTGCCATGGTGCATCCTGAGTATTTTTTGGCTTCTGCCCTCAGGATCACCATGGTGCCCTCTCCTGGAGCTTGCCTTCCTTCCCCTCCCCCCATTCTCCTTAGTGGAGCACTCTCTGGGGAACTAAGTTACGCACAGTGTTGTACTCTGATTCAGTTCTAATGTGGAAATAATACCCATTACTTACGCCTTGAGTTAAACAATTATTGTCCCTAAGTGTAATACATTTCTGCTGTACTCAATCAGTCAACGGGGATTTATTAAGCACTCTGTGCCAGGCGCTGGGGATACAAAGATAGCGTATTCTAGAAGGGGGAAGGGACAAAGAGTGCATCTACAAAGATCCTTTAGTGATTTTCAGATAGGGATTTCTCTTCAGGAAACCTGTCATCTATGGTTGGCATGGTTTCTTTCACACAAATGATGTTACAGCCAGGAAAATCCTTCTTGGCTAAGGAGAAGGGAAGAAGCGCTTCTCCAGATGGTTAATGTAGCTGCTGAAGGTCATAGATCTGATGCAGGCCGAAAAATCAGGGGAAAGAGGAAGTCTTTGAAACTCATGACTGATGGAAATAAAGCATGTCAAATAGGAGTAGGCAGGAATCCTCTGGACTGATGACCCATAAGACCTGGGCCTGCCTATGGAGCCCTCTAAGGGGCTGAGCCTGCCAGAGGGAGTACACTTCTTTTTAATGATTGAATTATCAGGATACTAGAGCTCACCAAAGGGCCTCTCACAACATAATCCCCTCTCTCATTAATAGATGCCTCAATGATACAGGAATGCTTTTATTTCAATGTAGTGCACAATAGTTTCCTCAGAAGACTAATACGTGAGTGCTGCCCTAGAATGCAAAGCCCTTCTTAACTTGTCCCATGACCCCCTCCAGCCTTTCCAGTCGTCTTATACCTTCCAAGTCCCTAAATACCCTGAGATCCCGCAATGCTGGCCTCCTTGCTGCTTCTTGAACAAGACTCTCCATTTCCTGACTCCAGGCATTTTCACTGGCTGTCCCCCATGCCTGGAACTCTTTCCTCATCTCCGCCTCCTGGCTTCCCTGACTTCATTCAAGTCCCAGCTACAATCCCACCTGCTCCAGGAAGCATTTCCTGATTGCCCTTAATTCTAGTGCCTTCCTTCTATTATCTCCAGCTTATTCTGTCTATAGCTTGTTTGTACATAGTTATTTACACGTTATATCCTCTCCTTGAATGCAGGAACTATCTTTTGCCTTTCTTTGTATCCTCAGCACGTGGTATAGTGCCTGGCACATGTAAACACTTAAAAAATGTTTATTTACTCACTGACTACCGATCCTCTCTGCCTTTTTGACATATTCAGGAGGTGATATGATCAAATGGAAAACAAACAAACAAAGGTAGTGGTCCAAGAGTCAGAAGACCTAGGCTATATTTTTAGGATTCCATAAGTTGTGTTACCTTGAGCAAATCTCTTAGTCTTTCTGCTCTAGAAAGTGAAAGTAACAACAATAATGCATTCCTTCATAAGATTATTGTAGCAGATGCAACAAATTGAAGAGATCTCTGGCAGAAGAAAAAAGAGGCAGGTTAGATTCCAAGGGAATGGCTTTAAGGTCTAGAGGGCTATAGAGGAAGGAGGGCAGGTGGGAAGGAGATAACATCTAAAGAAATTTAAGAGAAGGAAAAGACAAAGAGGAGTAGAATACCAATCTAGAGGAGAAGGTTCCCAAGGGTATCTATAAGACTTGAATTACAGGAGCAGAATGGTTTCAGCAGCGAGAAATGTTATGTATAGAAATCTAATTTAAAGAAAGAACTGAAGAAAACATGAGAAAATTAGAATTCTAGTCTATTATTTTTGATAGGTACTGGAATATGATTGAAGGGTTTCAAAACATTTTTTGGCTTGCTTGATGAGTCCGGAAAGGACTATAACTATGTAGATGTATAGCATGAAAAAACTATAATAATTAGGAAGCCATATAAGGATAATGAAATAGTATATGCAAAAATGCTTCAAAAATAAAAAATCAAAGACGAAAGGTATATTACAAAGATGTTATCATCCATATGGAAATGTAATAAATTGTTTGCATACAATTAGTACTTGAAACTTTACATTATGTCATAATTTCATGTTAAGCAAAGTACTTAAGAATTATTTCCTTACTAGATTCAGGGAGGTGATTGTGGAGTGGTACAGCTTCCTTCTTTGTTTCTGGTTTAGGTTGTTCATATTTTTTAACATGTAAATTAAAAGTAGAGGATTTCTTCCCCACACTCATATGTCCATTTGCTATCTCCAGTAATAACTTGAAATCCCTTCCCTCTTTGGAGAGAAACATTATAAACACTCATACAAGCATGCGCATGCATATGCACAAACAATGTACATGCACTGAAACATGACTTGGAATAACGAAGAGAGCCAAAAGAAGAAAGGAAGGAAGGAGAGGAGGAGAGAAGAGAGGGAAGGAGAATGGATGGAAGAGGAATGAAAAGAAGAGAAAAGCATTCTAGAGCTGACATCCTGTGGAATCCATGTAAATGTACCCCTCCTAAAATTTGGGAAGAGGAAATGACATTCTGTTCAGTTGGATCCGTGTTTGTGTATCCTTCCCTTTGACTTATTTAAGGCAATGCATGCTGGAGCAATTCATCTCTGTAGATTTTTTTAAATATGTAAGCTCATGATATTGTAAGAGGATTAGATGAAAGAAAGGGCTAGCAGATGCAAATTGTGTCTAGTTGGAGGAGTATTTCAGAAGAAGCAAAACTTGTCAATAAAAGTAATTGTTCAATGAAATTGTTTTGTGTTTTCACTGTCTTTCTAGTAAGGAAAACTGTTTTTCCTTCCTTACACAAAATTATACATTCCCAGCTATTTCTTAGGGTATTACCATTTGTAGCTTGATGGTGCTATGGATAGAGTGCTTGGTCCTGAAGTTAGGAAGACCCGAGTTCAAATCCCACCTTATATGCTTATTAGCTGTGTGACTCTGGGCCAGTCACTTAACCTCTTCCTCAGCTTCTTCCACTGTAAAATGAAGACCATAATAGCACCTGACCTCACAGAGTTATTGTGAGAATCAAATGAGATAATATTTGTAAAGCATTTAGAATAGTCCTAGGCATATGGTGTATATTTAATAAATGCTCATACTCTTCCCCTCTCTTTTCTCATAATGTTATAATCAAGGGAAATTAACATACATCCAATAATTGAGTGACTGGAGTGGGGTCATCTTAGTTGTTGGGATGATTTCCAAGTTGCTAATGGAAATCTTAACAGATTTGAAGCAGATAGACCCTTTCATTTTACTGATCTGTAACAGCCAAGCTGGAGATGGTTCTATTGTGTAACTGTAGAGTTCTTATGACTGTGAACTTTATTGAGTCAATTATGTACCTGAACTTGAAGCCACAGACACACTGTGATCCCTTTGATAACTTTACTTCTATAATTAAGAATGTTTCTTAAGTAATATGGCCATAAAACTTTCAAGCAAAAAGTATGCCTTCCCTGCGTGGGTAGTAGCCTGCCTTTGGGCATTGTTCTGGGTGCTCAAAAGCTGCAGCGATAGGTGCTTTAGAAATACACGGAGAAGATGGATCCTTCATGCCACAGTCTATGTAATGACGTGGGTGGCTATATGTGGGTGGATAGAAAGGAAGGCAAGAGAGATGTAGAACAGCCACACTCAGGATTGTTTTTAGTGCACTAAAGCTTATCATAGTTTAAAATGTCTTTATTCAACTATTGCTTAGAACAGACTGAACAGGAATCAAAGTCAGGGGGGAAAAAGTCACTTGAATGAACTCCTGTTTTATATAGGGTTATTCACTTTAGCCTGTTTAGATTCTGACCATTTTTACTTTTCAAAAAGTTTGCGAGGCAATGAGGATCAGTTCTAAATGCAAACAACATTTAAAAGAGTAGAGAAAATAATGCTTCTTTGTGTCAAGGGCTTGTGATTTCATCTGTGTGGGTATTTTTCTTTTCTATAATGGCTAACGCTATCATTTTGATATATTCTGGGGGTAGTATAGTGTAGTGGAGAGAACACTGGTCTAGCGTTCAGAATTTGCCATAGCAATTCCTAAAGATAATAGACCCCAGCAGAAAAAATAGGGAAATTTCATTTAAAATAACTAAAGAAAAAATATTTGGGAGTTTTATCTGCCAAGACAAACCCAGGGATTATGTGAATGCAACACTTCTCACACAAAGTTAGATCTAAGCAATTGAAGAAATATTAATTGCCCATGGGTAGGCTGAGCCAATATAATAAAAATGGCAATCCTACCTAAATTAATTTACTTATTCAATGCCATACTAAACTACCAAATAATTATAGAGCTAGAAAAAAATAGCAACAAAATTCATTTGGAAGTACAAAATGTCAAGAGTATCAGTGGGGTCAATGGGGAAAAATATGAAGGAAGGCAGCCTAGCAGTTCCAGATTTCAAACTATATTACAAAATATAATCATCAAAACAGTCTAGTACTGGTTAAGAAATATAGGTGGATCAGTAGAATAGAAAAGGTACAAAGTACACAGTAGTTAATTACCATAATCATACACCCAAAGATCCAAGCTTTGGGGGTAAGAACTCACCATTTGATAAAAATTGCTGGGAAAACTGGAAAGCAGTTTGGCAGAAACTAGGCATAGACCAATATCTCACAACACATACCAAGATAAGATCAAAATGCATAAATGATGTAGACATAAATGGTGATATCATAAGTAAATTAGGGGAGCATGAAAAAAATGTATCTGCCATATGTATGGATAAAGGAAGAGTTTATGACCAAACAAGAAGTAGGAAGGAGTATGGGAAGTAAAATAGATGATTTTGATTACCTGAATTAAAGAATTTTTACACAAATAAAACTAAGAGAGCCAAAATTAGAAGGAAACTAGAGGGGGGGTTTCGGGATTTGCAGCAAGTTTCTCTAATAAGGTCTCATTTCTCAAATATCTAGGGAACTAACCCAAATTTACAAAAATAAGAGCCATTCTCCAGTTGATAATCAATGGATATGAACAGGCAGTTTTCAGAAGAAGGAATCAGAGCTATCATTTGTCACATGAAAAAACACTCTAAATCACTACTGATTAGAGAAATGCAAATTAAAACAACTCTGAGATACTACCTCACACCTACTAGGTTGGCTAACATGACAGAAAAGGAAAATGACGAATGTTGGAAGAGATGTAAAAAAATTGGGACACTAATGTACTGTTGGTGGAGTTGTGAACTGGTCTAGCCATTCTGGAGAACAATTTGGAACTACTCCCAAAGGGCTTTAAAACTGTACATAACCTTTTGACCCAGCAATACCACTACTAGGTCTATATCCTAAAGAGATCAAGGAAAAGGGAAAAGGACCTGTTTGTACAAAAATATTTATAGTGGCTCTTTTTGTGTGGCAAAGAATTGGAAATCAAGAGGATTCCATCAATTGGGAATGGCTAAAACATTTGTGGTATATGATTGTGATGAAATGCTGTTGCACTATAAAAAATGACAAGCAGGGTGGTTTCAGAAAAACCTTCTGAGACCTGTATGAACTGATGCAAAGTGAAGTGAGCAGAATCAGGAGAATATTGTATACAGAAACAGCAATATTGTAAGGATGATCAGATGTGAGAGATTTAGCTACCTTGACCAAGACAACGATCCGTGACAGTTCCAAAGGGCCCATGATAAAAAATGCTATCTGCCTCCAGAAAGAAGTGATAAACTCTGAATGCAGATTGAAGCATAATTTTTAGCTTTATTTTTATTCATTTCTTTGTCTTTTCTTTTGCAACATTGCTGATATGGACATATATATTGCATGATCTCACATGTATAATTGAAATCAAAGTGCTTGCCTTCTCAAGAAGTGGGGAGGAGGAGGTAATATGGAACAAAGTTTAAAAAATGATTGTTAAAAAACCTTTTACATATAATTGTGAAATATTTAATAAAATAAATAAAATAATTTTAAAAATAAGACAACAGGTCAAGTACTAAAGGGCTTGGTCTTCAAATGTTACTGCGACAAAGTCATTGTCTTCCGGTCAACTTGGTGATGAGTTAATCACACTTAGCAAAGCTAGTCCTAGAAGAGCAAACACCCATATTTGTTAGTGAGTCCATATATGAAGTTCTTTCAGATCGATTAGATCCTCCAGACTTTTCACTCTCCTGCCATAATCTTCATGATCCTATCTAGGCTCACTACCATGATGAGGTATCAAAGTACATTTCTTGAAGGAGGTAGTTAGATAGATATACATGTAGGTGTTGCAGCTAATTCCCTCCAACTAGTTAATATTTACCAACAAACATCAAATTATTTAATTATGTTTCTGTTTGTACTTACATTTTTTATCCTAATCACTAGAGCCTGTTGGTAGCAGTTTAAAAAAAAGAGGAAAACTTTATTATATTATACTAGGGTATTTAAACCCAGAAACTTTGAAAAATCCAAATAATCTTGGAAGCAAAACAATAAATATAAGCATAATTGGTTACTTAATTTGGCTCAAAATACTATACATTTGCCTTCAAAACCTTTTAAGATCTATGATTTCATCCATGTGGGTTCTCTTTCTACTGTTACAGATCTCAAAATTCCCATGTATAGTAGACAATGTTCAGAGTTTCAGTGTCCAAAAAAGTTCAACCCGTGATGGCAACTATTCTGATAATGATCCTCTCTGAAATTTGCCAGGCTGTTCTTTGAATAAAAATACATCACATGACCCAGACTTAAAGCCTTTCTGCCTCATTATGACCAGCCAAAGCATGTGCTTATCATCTTCTACCCTTAAACCTACCCCTATGCCAGATTTCTTTTTTTTTTTTTTTGGCTATGGATGCCACCATCCTCCTGCTCACCCAGGCTCATAACCTCCCTTCTTTCTCTTATTCCCCATATTCAATCATTTGTCAAGTCATGTCATTTTTTTACCTCCAAAACATATGATTTATGTGTCACAAAGCCACCACGCTAGTTCAGGCTTTTGTCATCTTTGCCATCTGGGACTATTGCTACTGCCTTCTCATTGAACTTTTCCACTTTGTTTTCTCTCCAAATTAGCCTCCACATAGCTAGCAAAATAATCTTTTCATAGCCTAAATCTGACTACATCATTTCTTTCTCGTGAAGCTCTAATGGCTTCCTATGGCCTCTAGGATAAAATACAAACTCAGATTGGCATTTAAAGTCTTTCACAAATTTGCCTCGGCCAATCTTTCCAGAGTTATTGCACATGGTTTCCTTTTGCTCAATCGCTGTCACAGAATCACTGAATTTTAGAGCTAGAAAAAGATCTAGTACAGCTCATACCTGAAAGCATTCACTACTACAATATACCAATAGATGGTCATTGAGCTTCTGCTTGAAGACCACCAATAAAAGGAAATCCCCTACCTCCCAAGGCAGGCAGATATACTTATGGAGAATTCTAATCATTTAGAACTTTTCCACATCGGAAAAATTTTTTTAGCCAATCTATTTTCTGTTCCTGGAACCATAGAATTCCATCTATGATCCCTGAGCCTTGCACTCATGAATAGAATATACCACATTCTTTCCTTTCCCTTTAGACTTCTTATCTCCATGGGTTAGGTCAGGTGCCATCTCTGAAATCAGTCTTTCTTGAGCCTCTTAATTGTTTTTCTCCTTACATTATCATAAATGTACTTACCTTTTTACTTTTGCATCCTTTCTGTCTCCCCCAATTAAATGTAAGCTCCTTAAGACTAGGATCTGTTGTTGTATCAATATTTTTATGTTCCCAGAACATAGTAGAGTGCTTGATAAATGCTTGTTGGACTTGATTAAAAGGCAAACATTAAGAAGAGTTTTAGGGCCTACTGTTTGTCAACAAAATGAATGAACAAATGCAAAAGCTTTTATTAAGTATTTATGCATAAACAACTATGCTAAAGACTGGGGATCCACAAATATAAAAGGGAGACAATGCCTGTCCTCAAAGAGCTTACATTCTAATGGGGGAAAATAGTATATATGGTGGGGGGGTAATGATCAAAGAAGGGAATTCTGGTCTGAGGAGTCACAGAAATGAGGAGTTGATCCATAGGGCAGTCAACCGACATGTCTTTTCCAGTGATCAAAAATTTGTAGACCTTAAAGGAAGCCTTCTCCCAAACATCCTAGTACATCGACTAGAACCGATAAGGAATGCTTTCCTCATACCCAAAAATAAAGTACTGACGGGGAGGGAGCACTGGCTTATTGTGTTAATACTGCACAAATTGTCCGTAATGCTTTAAATGGTGCTGACAAGTCAAAGGACATCGATCACAACAGTGGAAATGATTTCCTAGAGACTGAAAAATGGAAAATGGGCTGTGATAAGATAGTTCATTTTGTGGGAAGTCAGTCCTGTTTCCTCCCAGAGAAAGGTACAAGTGATCACCACAAAAGGAAGCTTACATAAGGAACCTTTTTGGGAAAGCAAGTAAACAAATTGTGGGGGGCGGGGTACCTGTGTAATCTTTTTTCCCCACAAATATGGCCATTTACATCACAGTCCTATGACATATTAATGAGAATAGCCCTGAGTTAGTAAGTTAAAATTTCGATATTGATCTGAATCTTGCTTATATGAACCTGAGTATGGCCTATAATTAGTGTATTTTTCATGTTTTTTTTTCTTTTCAAATAGATCTTATTTTAGGAGAGTAGTCAAATTTGGGGTTGGCTTGTATTCAGACCAACATGGCACGTTCAGTAGACTTTATTTAAGAAGGCCCAGTAGTAGATAATGTATTTCAGAAATATTTTTGTTAAAACAAACAACAGTTTAAAATTCTGGCACTTAGTTAAACTAATTTGCTGAAAAACTTGCTTATTCAGAACAGCCCAACCACCCTTCTCTTCCCCATCTAGGTTGATGCTGAGTGACTGAAGTGTAACTATATTAAGACTGAGAGGAAACCTGGATATGAGTTTTCCCCTGTCCTTTCAATTTAGCTTAGCAAATTATTTAAATGCCTTCTACATAAGTGCAAGACACAGCTAATTGGGATCAGTTTTGGTTTTGTTTTGTTACTCAACCAGTAACTACTTTGTGTGTATAAAATTATTGCCCCAAATGAGCTACCCAAATTGTAAAGGCTACATATTCAGTGAGACTGTCTGCTGCCTCTGTTTCTCAGAAGGAAGGATCATAAAAGTTGTAACAAATTAGCATAAGATTATTTCTACTCATCCTGTAAGCAATCAGTACCTCTCCACCTGCCTTTTGAGACCTGATTTGGTCTCTTATTCTTATTTTTTCTCCTGTGCATAAATATTCGGTCTCCTAGACTTGGCTTGTAATGTCAATATTTCCAATGATGACAAACAACCTATCCACTAGGATTAGACATTCATAGATAACAGAGCTTGAAAGGACTTAAGAGGTCATCTCTAAGAAAAATATTTTGTTAAAAAATGTATTAGTATCTTTTATTTTGTCACAGTCATCTCTAGAAACACACCCCCTAGTCCTCTACAAACTGTATTCTCCCTTTTAACAAAAAGAAATAATCAAACACACCCATTATAGTGACTTTATTTACACTGTATACAACATAGCACTCTATTAGTTTCCTTCCACTCCACGATTCAGAGGGAAGTTTGCTTTGCTATTTATTCTCTGATCTTTCAGCTTTTTAGAGTTTGGCTTCCATCTAGTATTTTAATTTAAATTATTATTGTAAATTGTGATTATTTTAAATTTGTAATTAAAGTGTAATTATTACCTCTGCTTATTTTATATTGCATCAGTTCATATAAATCTTCCCATGTTTCTCTGAATGTCTCATATTTATCAGTTCTTTCTATGTAACAATGTTATATTATAAAATGTACCATAGTTATTTTCAGCTATTACGCAATTTAGTTCAGTTCACCCACTTTAGTTCTTTGCTACCCCAAAGAGTGTTGCTGTGAATATTTTTGTAGATATTGAAACTTTGCTTCTGTCTTTGACCTTCATAGTGCATGAACCTAATAGTGGGAGCACTGGGTCACTTTTTTTTGGCATAATTCTAAATTGATACCAAGAATAGTTGGACCAATTCATAGTTCCACCTGCATTGGTGGACACTATAGCTATATTCCCACAGTCACTCCAATGTTGATTGTTTCTATTGGTTGTCATGTTTACCAATTTGCAGTGTATGAGGTGAAACCTAAGTTGTATTAATTTTCATTCTCTTACTATTAGTGACTTGTAGTATGTTTTCATGTGATCATTTATAATTTGTTGGAAACATTTTGTTTATATCTATTTACAACTTATCTATTGGGGGACAGCTCTTGGTGTTACAGATTTATCAGTTCCTGGTATGTCTTGTATATACAACTTTTACCAGTGAAATATGATACAAATTTTTCCCACTTTCTCTTCTTATTCTATTTTAATCAATTTTATTCAGGCAAAAGCACTTTAATTTTATATAATTAAAATTATCCATTTTATCTTTTATGATCAATCTGCCTTTGTTTAAGAATTCTGCCATTACCTGTAGTTATAAAAGGTATCTCTTCCTGTTCTTTTTTTTTGATGATAGTCTTTTAATGTTCTTGACATGAATCCATTTGAAGCTTATTGTAGTATAAGATGTAATATGCTGATCTAAACCTAATTGCTGCATTCCACTTTGCTTAAAGTTCTTAACCAAAGGCAGTCCTTTCCCCAGAAATTTATGTTCTCAGCTTTATCAAACACTGGGCTATTTTTAGTTGCTTAAGATTGTTGGTTATATAAATCTACTCATTTGTTGCTTTTCAAAAAGAGTCAATACCAGATAGTTTTGATAACTACTGTAATGTATAATGATAACACTACGCCCCCTTCTTTTCTACTTCTAATTATTATGCAAGGTTCTAGATTTTTTGCTTTGTCCTGTGAATTTTAAGAGTGTTTTGTACAGTCCTGTAAAGTATTGCCTAAATCTATAAAGTAATGATAATTAAGTAGATATCACTCCAATTGTTTGTCTCCTTTTATTTCTGTAAAGTGTTTTACAATTATATGTTTGTTAGACATATACTTCAACCATTTCCTAGTTGATAGGCACTCTTCATTGTTTCTAGTTCTTTGCTACCACAAAAAGGACTAGTACAAATATTTTGAACATGCGGGTCTTCTTCTTAGATGTTTCATCTCTTTGGGGTAGGGATGTTGTAGCAGTATTGCTAGATTAAAGGTTATACACAATTTAGTGATTTGGGGGACATAATTCAAATTGCTTTTGAGAATGACTGGTTCTATTCATAGCTTTGCCAATTCACATTGTATTAGTGAGCTCATTTGTTTTGCAGCCTCTCTCAATTTTTTCCTTTTTTAGTCATCTTTGCCAATTGTGTGGTATGAGGTAGAATATCTAAGTTGATTTATTATTTGTAATGTTAGTGATCTGGAGCTTTTTTCTACATATAGCTATTGATAGATTGGATTTCTTCCTTTGAGATTTACTCATTTGTATTTTTGGACCATTAGGGAAAGGCTGCAACAAGGCACAATTGTTTGTACATATTTAAAAGTCAATTCTTTATATACCTTGGATGTTAGAGAAACTTCCCACAAAAAATATTTTTTCCCCTCCCAATTAACTATTTTCCTCCAAACTTTAACTGTATTAAATGTTTGTGCAAAACTTTTCAATTTCAGGCAATCCAGATTGTTGATTTTCTTTTCTTTACTTTCTCTATCCCTTGTTTGTTCATAACTCTTTCTCTATCCATAGTTATGATGATAGGCATTCCCTTCCTTGCTCTTCTAGTTTGTTTACGATGTGACCTATTAAATCCAAGTCATGTCACATATCCAAGAATTTATTTTGGTATATGGTATGAATGTTAGGGTAAATCTAATTTCCATCAGACAGCTTTCCATTTTTTTTTCAGTCATTTTTGTCAAATGGTAAGTCCTTTTTCTAACAGCTGGTGTCTTTCAGTTTACTGTTCACTAAGCTGCTATGTTGATTTGCTTACACATTGTGTCCCTAATCTATTCCACTTATCAACCTTCTTACTCTTTAACCAGTGCCAAGTAGTTCTAATGGTTGCTGCTTTGTTTTATTTTTTTGCTTATTTAAATTTATTTATTTAACATATTTAGTTTTCAGCATTGATTTTAACAAGAGTTTGAATTACAAATTTTCTCCCCATTTCTACCCTCCCCCCCACTCCAAGATGGCTTTGTAATACAGTTTTAGATCTGGTGTTGTTAGGCCCACTTCCTTTGAACTTTTTTCCATTAAGATTCTTGACCTTTTATTGTGCAGAAAAACATTATTTTTATTTTTTGCCTATCTAAAATATAATCTTTTGGCAGTTTTATCATCGCTGCTGTTGCTGTTCTTTAGTGGTGCCTGATTCTTTGTGACTCTGTGGACCGTAACATGCCAATACTTTCCATGGGGTTTTCTTGGCAAAGATGCTAGAGTGGTTTGCCATTTCCTTCTCCAGTGGAATAAGGCAAACAGAGGTTAAATAACTTGTCCAGGGTCACATAGCTAGTAAGAATCTGAGGCTGGATTTGAACTCAGGTCTTCCTGATTCCAGGTCCAGAACTGTATGCACTGAGCCAACTAACTACCTTGGATTGTTATGGTACTGAATATGTAAATTATTTAGGTAATGTTTTTATTCTTAATATCTTTCTTAATATTCTTTAACATCCCAACCATGAGCAAGTAATGTACCTACAATTATTCAGGCCTGTCTTTATTTCTAAAAAGTGTTTTATAGTTGTATTAGTATAGTTTCTATATGGGCCTTGTTAAACGCCCAAATATTTTATTTATTCTGTAGTTATTTTGAATGGAATTTCTATTCCATTTCTTCTGTTCTGCTGGGTTTTGTTTGTAGTATAAAGAAGTGGATGGTTTGTGTGGTTTTCTTTTATATTCTGCTACTTTGCCAAAGTTACTGTTTTGATTAATTAAAGTTTATCTAAGGTTCTCTAAGTAGATAATTATATTATCTGCAAGAAAGATGACTTTTTATTTATGCTTATTCTCTCAATTTATTTTTCTCTTCATTGATATACCTAACATTTCTAGCATTGTTATAACTAGCACTATAGCAAATAATAGTACAGATAATGAACATCATTGTTTTACCCTTGATTTTACTAGAAAAGCTGCTAGTTTATCCCCATTATATAGAATGCTGGCTTTTGGTTTTAGATAGATGGTATTTGTCATATTAAGAAAAGGTCTATTTTAGTAGTTTTATTTTTAATAGAAATGGGTGTCCAATATTGTCAAAAGTTTTTTTTCCTCTATCTACTAATAGTATCATGGAGTTTTTATTGTTTATGTTAGTAATATGATCTATGCCACTGGTTATAGTGTGCTATCTGATCATAGTATATAATATTTTGATATGTTGCTATGACTTCTTTGCTGATACTTTAGTCAAATTTTTTTGTATCAGCATTTATTAGAGATATTGGTGAATATCTTTCTGTTTTGTCTCTCCCTGGTTTAAGTATGAAAATCATATTTGTACTGTAAAAGGAATTTAGTAGGATAATTTTTTTTCTATTTATACAAAAGTTTACGTAATATTGGCATTACTTAAATGTTTGATAGATAACTTGTAAATCCATTGGGTCCTGTTTTTTTTTCTTTTGCAAGTTAATTTATAGCTTGTTCAATTTCATTTTTGGAGATTAAGTATTTTAAATTCTTCATGTTAATCTCTGCATTTATATTTCATAAATATTTATTGATATAATTTTAGTTGTCAATTATGTGAGCACATAATTAGAAAAAAATTCTTTTTCATTTTTGATATTGAAAATTTTCTTTTTCTCTCTTTTCTTTAATCATATTAATTGTTTAACTATTTTATTGCTTTAAAAATAGCTCCTGTTTTGTTTATCAGTTCATTGGTTTCTTTGCTTTCTATTTTGTTTATCTTCATTTTCAGAATTTTTTCTTTTGATTTTTTATTTTTAAAAAAAATTGTTCCTTTTTTAGTTACATGTCCAATTCATTGATCTATTTTTTCTCTCTTTTGTTGATGAAAGTGTTTAGATAGTCAGTCAATAAGCATTTATTAATGATTTCTATGTGCCAGGCACTGTGCTAAGTGCTGGGGATACAAAGAAAGGCAAAAGACAACACACACACACACACACACACACACACACACACACGAAAATAACACCTCAAAAAACAGAGTTGGTGAAATGGAATAAGATATGCAAAAAAAAATCACTGAAGAGAAGTTCTTAGGAAGCAGAATTGGCCACAAAGAAAAATATATACAAAAAAAATACCCGAAGAAAAGAACTCCTTTAAAAGTAGAATTGGCTAAATGGAAAAAGAGGTACAAAAGCCCACTGAAGAAAATAATTCCTTAAAAACTAGAATTAGACAGGTGGAAGCTACAACTGCATAAGATATCAAGAAACAATTAAACAAAATCAAAAGAATGAAAAATAGAAGAAAACGTGAAATATGTCATTGGAAAAACAACTGAGCTGGGAAATAGATCAAGGAAAGATAATTTAAGAATTATTAGACTACCTCAAAGCTATGATAAAAAAAAAGCCAAGATATTATCTTTCAAGAAATTATGAAGGAAAACTGCCTGATGTCCTAGAACTAGAGGTTAAAATGGAAATTGAAAGAATCCACCACTTTCCTGAAAGACATCCCAAAATGAAAACTCCCAGGAGTATAGCCTGATTTGTACTTCTTCCTGACTTCAGGGCAGGCACTTTATCCACTTTGCCACCTAGCTGCTCACAGCAATACCACTCCAAGGTCTGTATCCCAAAGAGATAGAAAAAAGGAAAAGGATTTATTTGTACAAAAATATTTATAGCAGCTCTTTTTGTGGTGGCAAAAAATATGGAAATTTAGGAGTTTTCCGTCACTTGGGGGATGGCTGAATAAATTGTGGTATATGATTGTGACGTAATACTATTGTACTATAAGAAATGATGAGCAGAATGATTTCAGAAAAACCTGGAGAAACTTACATGAACTGATGCAAAGTGAAATGAGCAAAGCCAGGAGACCATTGTATACAGTAACAGCAATATTGTGTGATGATCAACTGCAAATGACTTAGTTATTCTCAGCAATACACTGATCTAAGGCAATTCCAAAGGACTTATGATGAAAAATGATGCCCATCTCCAGAGAATGACCTGCTGGAGTCTAAATGCAGATCAAAACATACTTTTAAACATTCTTTATTTTTCTGGTTTTTGTTTGTGTTTTTTCACAACGTAACTAACATAGAAATATGTTTTACATGACTGCACATGTATAACCTATATCAAATTGCTTGCCTTCTCAATGGGGGGAGGGCGGGTAAAGAGGGAGGGAGAGAATTTGGAAATTAAAATTTTTAAAAACGTATGTTGAAAATTGTTTTTACATGTAATTTGGAAAAAATAAAATATTAAAAAAGGAAAATCACTTTGGTGGCTACATAGAGGATGGACTAGAGTAGGAGAGACTTGTGGCAGACAGATCAACCAATAGGCTATTGAAATAATCTAGATATGAGGTGATGAGGCCCTGCAATATCAAAGGAGGAAAGAGGGCATATTTGAGAGATGCTACAAAAGTGAAATTGACAGTTCTTGACAACTGATTGCATTTAGGGTGTGTGTGTGGCCGGGTGGTATGAGAGAAAGTGAAAAATCAAGGATGATAGCTGGCTTTGGAACCTGGAAAGGGGAGAGGCTTTAGGGAAAAGATAATGAGTTCAGTTTTAGATAACATTGAGTTTAATATGTTTACTAAATATCCACTTCAACCTGTCTGGAAGGCAATTGGAGATGCAAGATGCAAGGTCCTCAATAGAGAGTTTAGAGCAGGAGAGATAGATTTGATAATTGTCATTGTAGAGATGATAATTGACTCCAGGGATGCTGATGAGATTACCAAGTAGCACTGAGGAGGTGAGAAGAGGACCCAGGACAGAGCCCTATGAGACACCCTTTGATTAGTAGTTTAATAGGTAGGAGGAGAACCAGGAGAAAGTGAAGTCCCAAAAACCTAGAGAAAAGAGAGCATCCGGGAGAGGGTGACTGACTGCATCAAAGCCTATAGAAAGGTCAAGAAGGATGAGGGTTGAGAAAAGGTCATTGTATTTGGCAATTAAGAAATCATTGGTAACTGGAGAAAACGGTTGCAGTTGAATGATGAGGTCAGAAGCTAGATTGTGGGGAGTGAGAGAATTACTGGTGGCATTTAATGTGGTAAAGTAATATAACCTCTTTCTTAAGGAGTTTAGCCACAAAATTCAGAGGAAATCTAGGAACAAATGAGGGTTTTTTGAAGTTGGAGGAGACATGGGAATATTTATACAAAGTAGGGAGAGATTAATGATAAGGGAGAGGAGTGATTACAGAGAGAGGAATCTGCGGGACAGGATGGGACCACTTGTGCAGGTAGAGAGGTTGTTGGCAAAGCATAAGGCCACCTCTTCGTATAAGATAAAGATAAAGGAGGAAACAATGGCAGAAAATATGAGTGATGTGAGATGAGGAAGAGGGAAGAGGAGGGATCTCTTGGTGAATGGCCTGATTTTTTTCTGTGAAATATGAAGCAAGATTCTCAGCTGAGGGGTTGTGGGAAGGGATAACCATAGGAAATTTCATGAGGGATACAAATGTTTGAAAGAGTTGGAATAGTGCTATGATAATGGAGGTGTGGAAGGTTTTTTTAGAAGTATAAATTTCCCCCCAAGAAATGCTTTGAATATATCCCCCAATTTTTTATATGTTATCTCATTTTTGCTATTTTCTTTGATGAAATTATCTGTTGCGTTTATGACTTACTCTTTGGTCCCCTCACTTCTCTGATTAAATTATTTAGTGTCTAATTTTAATGCTTTCATAAAATTCTTTAATTGAATATGATTTTTATTGCATTGTGATTAATAGTGGATGTGTTTAATTTGTCTGCACTTGTTTCTGAAGTTTTCATGCCCTAATTGATATGGTCATAGTCAGTTGTTGTTAAATTTTTAATGCCCTAATACATGGTCAGCTTTTTTTTTAGGTGCACAGCTGAGGATATGTAAACTTCTTTTTATTCCTATTTGGTCCTTGCCATAGATCTGTTATATCTAACCTTTCTAAAAATCCATTTAGATTCTTCTTTTTTGCTTATCTTTTTGTTGGATTTGTCTAGCTCTTAAAAGGGAGTTATATTGAGGTTCCCAACTGTGATTTTTTTACTGTCTATTTCTCCCTGTGGCTCATTTATCTTTTCTTTAAGCATTTAGATTTGCCACATACACACACACACACACACACACACACACACACACACAGAGAGAGAAAGAGAGAGAGAGAGAGAGAGAGAGAGAGAGAGAGAGAGAGAGAGAGAGAGAGAGAGAGAAAATATTAATTCATTGTTTATGGTCCCCTTATGCATACTATATTTCTGTAGTTCCCCTGTTTATCTCCTTTAATGGTCTATTTTTATTATTGTCTTGTCAGGGATCATAATTACAATCCCTCCCTTTTTTAACTCTGTGTATTTTTATGTTACAGATGTGTTTTTTGGTAAACATACTGTATTTTGATTCTTAATCTATTCTATCTTCTTCCATTTGGGGCAGGGTGTTATCCCATTCACATTCACAGTTATAATTGTTACTAATGAATTTCCCTCCATCCTATCCTGTTATACATGTTTTCCTCTCTTTTCCATCTACCCCACATTTTTACCAAGACTTTGGTGAGAGAGAATGAATATGCTCAACACTAGCGATTCATACTTTATGTAATATTCTTTCTCTTCCATTCCCATCTTCTTTTCTCATGGCCTAGACCCTGATCAAAGTTTCCTCCCCTTCCTTTCTTCACTTTTAACCTTCCCTTTATCCTACATTATTTGAAGTTGAAGTTTGTTTTGCTTATGTCTAATCCCTTCCTGAATCTATATTTTATCATTTTCCTCTCTCCTTCCTTCTAAATCCTTCCTGTTGAATTGAATGTATTTCACATCAAAGTATATCTGTGTGTATTAATATATGTGCTCAACCCTTCATTGTTTAGTTCACTTTAAAGTGGGGTTCATGTAAAGCCTCCTTCCTCTATATTTGTATACTTCTTTTATATTCCAATTATGTGAGGAAGTAAGTTTACCCCATTCCTCTTCCTTTTTTTCCTAATATATTCTTTTCCCCCTCTATTTTCTTTCTTCTCTTTATATAATCATAACACAATCCCAGCATTCTGGGGTCTTCTGTTTTATTTAACTCTCTTGTGACTCTGTGACTCTTGATGATTGTAGTATTCTGAAGAGACACTTGCTTCTTCTCCCCATAGTATGATGTAAAATTTCATCCCTGCCGCATCCTTTTCTTTTCTATGTTTAATATCTTTTCATGTTTCTCTTGACTCCTATGTTTGTATTTCAAAGTGTCTACTCAGCTCTGGTCTTTTCATCAGACACCTCTCCTAGGTATAAGAGAAGGAACAGTAATAAGATTTTAGTTGCTAAATTTGAAGCTATAGTTTGTGACAGGGACCCCCTAAAATTGGACAGCAGTGGGATATTATGCTTTTCATTTGCAATTCTGATAGCTAACTAGCTGGAACATGTATTAAGCACTTATACAGGCCAAGCACTGTGATAATAAGCACTAGAAGTACAGATACAAGCAAAAAGAAAAATAATTCCTGCCTTCAAGGAGCTTACGTTCTAGTGGGGAAAGACAACACATAAAGGGGAGCTTAAAAGTGTGTGGGGTCAGGCGACAGAAAGGTTAGGGCAAGGTGGAGATGTGGTCTCTGGGGTATCATGGGATGGGATAGTTTGAAGAGAGCCTCATGACTGGTGTGTATTGCTCCAATGGAAGCTTGGGTGGGAACTGACTCATTGGAGAAAACCAGCAGGAGAAGAAAGCCCTTAGAGACTGACTGAATCCGTTCTCTATATTCTAGACAGATCTAGAGCTTTCTTGACCTACATTTGCAAAATGATCATGGAAAACTTTGACAGCTATTGATAAGATTCCTCTGGATAGCACTGAATAGCACTCTGAATAGTCGTTATCTTACGTATTTCACGTGGCTTCTTATTATTTGCTTTGATGCTGCAGTTCTGATTTCCAAATTCTGCCACTCTCACAAAGGCAGTTTGGTTTCAGATGAGCCAGGCTCAATTCCTTTGGGATCGTATCCCTTCCTATAGACCAGCCATATAATTTGTATTATCACCCTCCTTCTGAAGCTTGAAGATTGTTTCAGAGGGATGGAGATTACTTCCATTGATGGTAAAATTTCTGGGGGAACTTCTAAGTGCTCTGCCATCCTTATGTGTGTCCTAGACCATCCTCCCTTTGAAGTCACGTTTTTCTAGGTTTCCTTCATTCTTAGCTAAAAGAGGTCTGCAAACTATGACTCTGGTTTAACATCAGTTATTATAAGCAGGACTGACTCTATTTACCCTCTCTCTTACCCTTCTTCTTTCCTCCTTTTCCTTTAACCTCTGTCCCTTCCCTCGCCTCTTTGCCTCCCTTTTCCTCTCTTTCCTTCTCTGTTCTACATTCTACCTTTCCTTCACTTTCTTCCCCTCTCCTCCCCCTTCCTTACTTCTAATTTCTTCTTCTCCTCCTTTATGATCCTTTCTTCCCTTCTTGTCTACTCCCTTCCCCTCTTTTCTCTCCTCCTCTCCTTTTCTTCCCTCCTCTCTTTTTCTTCCCTCCTTTCTTCTCCATTTCCCTCTCATTTCCTCTCCTCCTCTACTCTTAACTCCTATTTCCACTTCTTTCCCCTCCCCTTTAATCCTTTCCTGACTCCTTTCCTTTCTTCCTGTCCCCTCCCTTCTCTTCTTTTCTTCACTCTCCCTTCCTGTTGTGTTTCCACAGTCCTTATCCAGGAAAGGGGCCTTTAATTTCCACTTAGAAAAAATAATTCCTTCCAGCAAACTTGAAGAAGTATAATTTTCCCCTGTGTTTTTTCCAGACAGTTTGCTGAAGCTGAACATTGATCCATGGGACTTTTTGGACCCAAGCCATTTTCTTTTTAATATACAGTATTTAGGTTTCCGGATTTTTCTAATTTAGAGAGTTTGTCATTTCCCGTAATTACCTATTCCTTATGTAACTCCCTAAAATCTTGAAGATCAAACCTCTACATTGTGTGTGTGTGTGTGTGTGTGTGTGTGTGTGTGTGTGTGTTTTTTAACCCAAGCCTTCTCTTTCATTTGGTTATACATTCCTTAGGAGCAAAAATGAGATCCATTATCTTGACATCCTATAGTCTCCATTGTATTAGCTGTAACATAGAGGGAGACAGCAGAGTATAGGAGAATGGTTTCCATCCAAACTTTTTTCTAAGCTATGATCACAAATTGAATACCAATGAGGCACCATGATCCCAAGACCCAATAGGAAGCAGGAAAAAATAGATTAGTACTTTTTTGATTGGCATAGTAGATAGAAAGCTGGCTTTGAAGTGAGGAAGGAAATAAGCATTTATTAAACACCTACTATGTGCCAGGCATAGTGCTAACTAAGCCTTTTACAAACATCTCATTTAGTAGGAAGACCTATATCCAAGTCTTGCCTGTGATATGTACTGGTTGTGAGACCTTGGGCAAAACTCTAAAGAACCCTATACTTCTCCAGGAAACTTGCTAAGACTGATTTCCAAAGCAACTGCATTGGCTGACCATGTTTAAACTCCAGGAGTTAGTTCCCTATATCAGTGAAATAGCAAGTCTGGTCAAAACCTCTTAAAAAAAAGAATGAGATTGGCATTCAGTGACAGGTGTTTCATAATACAGAAGCTGCTCTCTAATCTATGGGCTGCTCTGGCATTCTTCCCCAGGCTGTTCATTCTTTCTCCTCTACCTCACCTTTCCTAGGAGTTCAGGAAGGAAGTGAAGGAAGCATGGTCCTCAGAGATACTACTGGGGGAGTTGTATTTTAGGGATCATAGATCTAGGTAGATCTGAAATGGACCTCAGGGACCATCTAATTCAATGCTCTTATTTTATAGCTAACTTCCCTGGAACTCCATTTGTTTAGGTGACTTGCCTAGAGTCATATAGACAGTATCACTACTGCTCTAGCTGGCCTTCTCTACTTTACCAAAAAAAATTTATCCATTTCTGAGTATTACCAAAATTAAAATACAAACAAACAAAAAAGTCATGATACATTGGAAGTGGTTACTGGTTTTCAATTCTACTATTTCTTACACCGTTTAGATGGGTTCTGAAGCTGCTACTCTTATATGCCTCAAAACCTGGTTTTTGTCTAATAGAAGTTTTCAACCCAGGATCTGGGAAATTGTGGTTTGTTTTTTAATAACTGTATTTTAATATAATTTGTTTCCTGTATAATCCTAGGTATTCTATTTTATGCCTTTAAAAATATGATTCTGAGAAATGGTCCATAGGCTTCACCAGACTGCCAAAGGGGTCCATGACACTAAAAAGGTTAAGGATTCCTCAGTTAAAGTAAAGGATATTGGCTGAGGCCCAAGTGTGCCATAGCTGGAAAGGTCATTTCACCTTGTCCCTGCTTCTGTAAAATAGAAATAATGCCATATAATACCTTATGGGATAACTGGGGAATTAAATATGGTAGTAAGCATGTATGCTTCCTATACCCACCACTCCAGACAACATTCCAAGGACAGATTAGTATTGTATTGTTAATAATGAGGTTAATGTACATTATGTAATCTTGGCAATGAGATTAATAATACTTTTTAGAGAAGCAATGGACTTCTTCCATATCTTCCATATTTTTCTTCAGAGGGGCTCCCTACTCTCCCCTATTTCTGGGTATGTTTTCTAATGTGTGTTCTGAGAACATATTGTTTTGAAAACAAAAGTATTTGTAAAAGTCTGACATTGCTTTAAGTCTCTCTTTAGAGGCACACACATGATCCAGCCGTCCTTATTGGATGACAGTTGATCTAGGGACTGTTGCTAGGATAATTTTCCCTCTACAAGTAGAAAATAATGTGCATGCTAATTTATCCTTCAAAAGGGTTTTTTTTTTTTGGTGAGAGCTAATATGCAAATCCTGTTAGTACAAAGAGAGGAAGGAGAGAGGGAGAGGCTAAGAGTGGGTGGATAAGGGCTATGATCTAGCATTGTGAGGTGCTCTCAGACCCATACTGCTAATGAAACTTGCTGGGCAAAGGCTATCCAGGATAATGCACAGAACCAAGTGAAAATGTGTGTGTGTTTTGGGAAAGGGGATAGAAAAGAAGGGAAAATTAAACTAATTTAAATAATTTCACATTTCAAATTTCAAATCTGGACTGACCTTGTTGGAATCATTCATAGTACCTTCTTCCCCAATCACAGATAGACATACATACACACATGCACACACGCATTCCCCAACCCTAAAAGAAACCATCTTATATAGAATCTCCCAAGATCTTTATTAGAAGGAAAAAAGAAAAAGAGCCCAACTGCTCAAATATTAATATGACAACAGAGAAAGCAAGGAAGAAATTTGATAATCTGAGAATGGTTTTGGAATATCTTTATCTGAGAGTCTTTGAGTAGATTTTTATTTGCCTGGAATAATTTAGTACTATGTCTACTTCAATTCAGAAAGTTGGCCTAGATTCAAGTTAAATTCTACAAATATTTATGAAGTGCTTACTTTGCGCTGGTGTCTATGTTAGACAAAGACAAAAATAATGCTGTTCCTGTCTTCAAGGCTCTTACAGTCTCCCAGAGAGTATCACATGCATACAAGGTGATTTGAGAAGCTAGAGAGGAATAATTTAGGGATAGGGGCACAGTCAAGGAATAAGTTTCACCAAGGAGGTGGCACCTGACCTGCGCCTGAAAGTTGGACAAAAGGAGAGAGTATGTTCTAGATAAGTGGAGCAGCTATGGCAATGCCTGCAGGCATGGGAACAAGTGTGAAACTCAGGGAACAGCTAGTAGTCCAGCTTGCCTGAAATATAGAGCCATTACAGGAAAGCAATATGAAATAAGGCTGGAATGATAGGTTCGAGCCAAGTTATTTTCATTTGGAATCTTAAATGCCAAACCAAGGAGTTTTATTTCGTCTTAGAGGCAACCGGAGAAATAGAAGATTTTTAAGCACACAGTCATACCTGTGCCTCAGGAAGATTATTTTAGCAGCAGGATGTATCTGCGAAGGGAGAGACTGGAAGCAGGCAGATGCATTAGGAGGCCATTACAATGTTTTAGGAAAGTCTTGATGAAGGCCACAACTGGGGAGGTAACCAAATGACTGGAAAACAGGAAAGAGAGTCAAGAGATGTGGAAGTAGAATGTATAGGACTTGGCTGAGCACAATGGCACACTCCTATAATCCCTGCCTACTGGGTCAGCCTATGTTGGTGGATCCCATGAGCTCAGATGTTCTGAGCTACAGTGGGCTAGCCCACATAAAGTTCGGTTTCAATATGGTAAGCCACTAAGAGTAGAAGGGGTGTGTGTGTGTGTGTGTGTGAGTGTGTATGTGTGCGTGTGTTGGGGGCAGGAACTAGTTGGAGTTTTCTAAGCTGCATAAGGAGGGGCAAACCAACCCTGGCTGGAAGCAGAACAGATCAAGGCCCTTTTGCTGATCAGTGTTGGGATTCAGCCCATAAATGACTATTCTACTTCCTGCTTAGTGCTTAGGAAAGACTGAGGATTTAAGCAGATGCTGTCCCAGAATTCACCAGTTTGTTGACATCTTTTGGAACTGTGGAGACTTCTGCCATTAGTCAGTCAATAATAAATATTTATTAAGCACCTACTATGTGCCAGGCACTATTCTAAGCACACAGAGAAGAAACCAGAAGGGAGTATTTGGCCATATAGGAGGAAATACCACCGGTAGCATCAAGCTGAATCTGATTTCTAGACATTGCTTCCCTGTTCCCCTCTCCCATCATTTTGATGGGACTCAGTAGACCCTGAAATGATGGGACCCTTCTATTGGCTCTATCCTATTTCTGTCACTGTTTAAGGAGGAAAAGACAGAGCTTAACCTCCCTCGCTCCACCTTTACCCCACCTCCTGTAGCCACAGTGGCCAGTATTCTGGATGCTATTAATTTTCCAATCCAGTCCCCCTGCCCCTGCCCATCTCCACTTACATTGTCAGGTATGTCTTGTGTCTGATTTTCAACAAATAAAATCTGGCCACCAACTCATTGTTTGGTATGATGAATGGTGGCAGCAGGTTAAAATTTGAGAAGTTTTGTTCTCTTTAGGGAGATGGTTGAACCATGCTAGCTTATAGTAGGCTGAAGAAACTGAAGGGGTAGGAGGTGGGAAGGAGTGGACACTGATCCTATATGGAAGTCTTATGAGCAAAGGAAGGATAATAATATCATACTCCTGGGCAAATACAAGATCTTCTTGAGAGAGAGAGAGAGAGAGGGAGGGAGACGGGGGGGGGGGGGGAGAGAGAGAGAGAGAGAGAGAGAGAGAGAGAGAGAGAGAGAGAGAGAGAATGAATGTTGGGGGATGGGAGGAGAAAAAGCGCCTATTAGGGAAAGGGAAGGGAACAAGCATTTGTTAGGTATCTCCTGTGTGCCTGGCAGTAAGTTAAGCATTTTACAAATACCATCTCATTTGATCCTTACTACAGATATTTGGGAGGTATGTGCTTCTGTTATCTCCATCTTATAGTTGAGGAAACTAGAGCAGATAGAGGTTAAGTATCTTTGCCCAGGGTCACACAGCTAGTTTGTATCTGAGGCTAGATTTGAGCTTAGGTCTTCCTGACTCCAGGTCCAGTGTTCTATCCACTGTACCACCTAGCTGCCTAGGTGTTGATCACCCCAAATGTACCGTAACCATATGGCAAAGCACAGGGTGTATCACTTTATAAAAAAAATTAGGGAAGTTGCCATTTTATGAAATGCAAACATAGGAAAGTAGCATATCCAGGTTAGTATAAGACCTCTAGCAGAGAGCTTCAATTTTATACATATTCCCTTGGACTTAACTGAGGCAAACCCAATCCTTGGAGCAAATGAGAGGTGCAGCCTAACCAGGATAAGCAAGTATTCACATTCCATGAAATGGGGGCTTCCCTCATATCTTTCATAATGTGATGAACCCTGTGCTTTTGCCATAGAGACGGTCATGGTATACACAAGAGTTCTCATGACTTGTTTAAAATGTTATATTTACATTATTTTAATCTTTGTGCGTATTTTTCCACTCAGTTGTGTCATTAGTTTATACAAATCTCCTAAGTTTCTCTGAATTCTTCAGAGTCATTATTGCTTATAGAGCAATAACATTCTGCTTCTTCATTGGAGGAGGTATTTTCCATACTGAGAGTTCTCTGACAAAATCACATGTCCACCCCCTCTACCTAAATGCACAAAGCTTCACTCATAATTTTGAAATTCCTAAAAGAAAAGCCTATTCAAATGAAGTCCAAATAAATCCACATGTATGTATTTACATAGGTTATGTATATATGTGTGTATATATAGAAAGAGAAAGGGAGAGAAAAAAAGAGAGAGGGAGCAATACATGTCAAATGATATTATTAAAGTTTACCAGCATAAACATATAAATTTTAGTCTTAGATCCCTCACAGAAGTATTTCCTTTCACATTTAGCATAACACACAGCCCATCTCCCCAGGATTTTCTATGTATGCAATTTGAACTTTTATGTGTGTTCCCTCAAAAAATGTAAAAATTCATGTTTTTAAAAATAAGGCATCATGTTGTGTATAAAAATTTTCTTGTTTGCAGAACAGTGAGACCAAATTAGATTATTTTTCCTCCAGACAGTTTTGTTTCTGATTTTAGAGCAGCTGCAGGAGCAGGCACAACCACTAACTTCCCTACATGGAAAGATCTTAATGGCTTCCCCTGGCTCCTTCCAGTTTTCTAAAAGCTGCTTTCTTTTCTTTTTAAAACAAATTTTATTTTTATTGATCTTTCCCTTTCATATCATCTTCATTTCTGAATATACTCCCTCCACCCCTACCCATCTCGCCATTCCTTGCAACCAAGAAAAAAAAGGCAAGAGGACAGGAAGGAGAAATTCAGTAAAATCAACCAACCAACCACCAACAATGTAAATGCAACATTCCATACCCACAGTCCTCCATACCTGAAAAGAAGGCAGGGAAGTACATTAATCCTTCTCTGGGATCCAGCTCTGTCAATATAGTATGTCATTTGATTTCATTTTTGTACTGTCCATTAAATATCATTGTGGTTGTATATACTGTTTTCTTGGATTTTTTCCTTACTTTGCATCTGTTCATGTAAGTCTTCTAAAGCATCTCTGAATTCCACATATTTGTTGTTTCTTATAGCACACTAATATATTCCATTACATCTATGGTCCAAAATTTGTTTAGCCATTCCTCAACTGATGGGCATCTACACTGCTTCCTATTCTTTGATGTAAAAAAAGTGTTATGAATATTTTGAGGTATTTTTGCCTGCCTTTAGCCTTATTAGGTAATATGCTGTAAGACAGGTAACACTAGCACACAGGAGAGCTGCTAGGTTCATTCTTGATCTGGTGAGACAGGAAGACAGCTTTGGAGGGATTAATAATCTTATTTTATTCTACTTTAGTCTTCTCACAAGAGGGCTGCTGATAATGGGAGCACCAACTCCTGCAGCATTCCCTAATCACCCTTTTTGCAGGGGCTGGTGAGAAGCGGGGCAACTACCCCTACATCTCGATGGGGTCATTTGAGACAGGCACATCTTGTGCAGTCCTCTAAATCCCCTCAAGGCTCAATGGGGCCAGTTGAGGCAAATACAGATTCCCCCCAAGCTTTGATGGGGGTCGATCAAGACACACACACAGCATTCCAGCTTGTGCATTCAACCCTAAGGGTTCCCCACTCACTGACCAGTGCCCACCTGCTTTACAATGCATCAGACAAAGAAGGCATATTGCCAGCAATAGCCTCCAATTTCATGTTACCTCATCCTTGTATCTCACTGTGCAGTCACATTGGATATTTACAACTTAAGCACAAATGTTAATATTATTTAGCATGGTAGAGATGTTTTGAACCATGATCATGAAAACTCTTATCTAACACCTGGGTACAAGAGATTTTTATGGCTATGGATCCTGGGAACTAAACCATAACAAATAATTACAAAAATCCACCTCTCACACACTAAAATCCACCTTACTCACCTATGCCTATTACTGGGATCTCTTGGATCAGGGCCATAGATATTTTCAAAATACTTTCCTTAAAAAAGCCAGTTTTTGATCGTGTACCTGTGGAAAAAGATAGATGGTTTTTGGTGTATGTTTACTTGTTGCCAAGGACTTTTTGAGAGTGCTGGTGCTAGGAGTCATGTAGAACAGTCAGTCAAAGGATCACAGTGTTAGAACTAGAAAAGATGTTCAAGGTCATCTGGTCCAATAATTTCCCTTTTTACCCAAGAGGAAATCGAGGCCCCCCAAAGGCAAAACAATCTGCCCAAAATCACTTAGGTAGAAGTGGATGATCTCGGATTTGAACCCAAGTTCTCTGATTGCAAATCTTGCATTCTTTCCATTTTACAAGTATGTTAATAGATAGTGGACAGAGTTACCCTGGAAAGTAACATGGAGAATTTTCATTGTCTCAATTTTAAAAGAAAAATATTTTAGGAAAAAAATCTTAAGAAATTAAAGATTTATTTATTGTTTGTTTGTTTGTTTAGATGTGATAGAATACAAAATCTGATATCATACTGTTCATCCTGAAGGAAGATGTTTTAGGCTGCAGGGATTCTCCTTCTACTATAAATCCATGAGCTTCTCTTTTGCCATGTAACTATTCAAAACAAACTCAACTCCTGATTAAACATTAACTTTTGCAGACCTATCCTTATTGATAGGATAAATCAAAAGCATTTTTTAAATCTTGAATCTTTCTGCCAAAAGTCTAATCAGAGGTGGCTGAGTATTCCTCTTCAGCATTTAATTCTTTGAGGGATAGTCTTAAAGCCAAAAGGATACAGGTGGATTTCATTTACATATAGTTCCTTAAAATTCCCAGGGGACTTAAATTGAATTAAATTGAATTTGTGTAAGTCAAAGCACATTTAAGTGCTCCATGGAAGCTTCCTATAAGAAGTCGACAGGGAATCTTTTTATAATCTCCTAAGGACCCTCTGGGCTTTTCCATCTGACTTGCAGCAGAAACCTTCCATATGTGTTGTCTTCCTCATTAGAAAGTGAGCCCCTTGAGAAGAGGGACTGTCTAATTTTTCTATTTATATTTTCAGTGCTTAGCATAGTATTTCACATATCGTGAATGCTTTATTTATTCGTTTGTTTATAACACAAATAACTTCCCCCATCTACTTTATTTGTTAGAGGGGGGAAAAAGAAATAAGGCAGTACATTAAGTGGAACAAAGAACTGACCTTAGAATCAGAAGGTGTATGTTTGGATGCTAGTCATGTGACTTTGGGCAGGTCATTTAATGTCTTTCAACCTCATTTTCCTTAACTGGGCAATGGGGATAATAAAAGTTGTACCTCCTACCTTATAGAATTGTGAGGAAAGTATTTTGAATACCTTAAAGTAATATATAAATATAAGCGAGTTCGAACTTTCGCAAGTTGAGATTTCTTCAAAGTGAAGGTATAAGCAGGCTAAGGCTCATATTTCCTTTTTTGCCTAATTCTACCTTTTAAATGACAACCCCAAGAGATGTTGAGTGATAGCTTTGAATTTAATAATTTTCCAGAATTTAGAAGTAATGTTGGATGTAATGTTACTACACTTTGATTTATTTGGGGTTCTTTTTGTCTGGGAGGAGAACTATTCATCAAGAAAGGGTGGTGAGTCAAGTGGTAGAGGCAACATATTTAAGCAGGCCAAACTGCACTCCATGCACCCATTTAAAATAAATTTTGACTATATAATTTAAATTAAATAAATACATTTTTAAAATAAAATAAATAAATACATTTAAAATAAGTTTTGTTTATGCCAAGATTTCATGCTTATATTATTCACTGTCAATCAATGAATATTTGTAAGTGCTTATTATGTGCAGGCACTGTTCTAAGCTCTGGGAATACAAAAAAAAATGCCAAAAGAGAGTCCCTGCCCTCAAGGAGTTCACAATCTAATGAGGAAGACAAAATGCAAGGAAATATATACAAACAAGCTATATACAGAATAGGAAATAGTTAACAAAGAGAAAGCACTAGAATTCAGAGGGGTTTGGAAAGGGTTCTTGTAAAAGATGGTATTTTAATTAGTTCTTAAAGGAGGCCAGTGAAGTGAGTAGGCATAGTTGGGGAGGAAGAACATTTCAGGGATGGGGTACAGCAAGAGAAAATTCCCAGAGCTGAGAGACGTTGTGAATCAGAAACTCAGAGTAAAGTTATACCTTACTTTATGCAACTGATAAGTTCCTAAAAATTTGGGAAATTCAGTTCCAGTAAATTAAATCATTCTTTAAATGTATCAGAAGACCTCAACTATTTCAGCAGTTCACTGTAAAAAAAACAAACAAACCAAAAACCCCCAAACCAAAAACCTAACAAGCATTTGCTATGTTTAAGGCTAGGTTCTAGGGATAGAAAGATTAAAAATAACATAGTTTCAGCCTTCTGGGAGCTTATAGTCAACAAGGAGGGAAATGATATATACACTGATAAGTGCAAGAAAGAGCATGGTAGGGCAAAAGGAGAAATTCAAACAAAGTGCCCAGGGGAAAAATGATAAGAGAGAGAACATTTTTCAGAACCATTAAGAAGAAGGATTTCAATAAATTTAAGATGTGGAAAGAGCATGGTACAGACATAGAAATCCATCAAGAGGATTGATGCAGAATAAAGCTAGAAAGGTGGTCCTGGGATGGGGGACAGGAACAAGGAGTTAGTATGCTATCTTATAGGCAATACAGAATCACAGAGGATTTTTTGAATCTGCAAGTGACAAGGTCAGAACTGTATGTTAGAAATATCTTTTTGTGAGCTGTGTGAAGGACATATTGGAGAGAAAATAGATAGGAGGCAGAGAGACTAATTAGGAGGCTATTCCAATAGTCCAGGAAAGAAGGGCTACAGATTTAGATTAGGATAAAAACATTGTTAGTGGAAAGAAGGGCATAGGGGAAGTTGTGGAGCCAGAAAGGACCACTGAGGTATGCTGTAATTCCCTAATTCGGGAGAGGATTAAAACCTGAGGCCCAGTATAAGTGACTTGTGTATAAGTGACTTGTCCAATCTTATACAAGTAGTAAGTGGCGGAGCCAGGAGTCAGGAAACAGAGAGGGAAAAAAGGGAAAGACAGAAAAAGGAAATATTTCAAAATTATTGAACTTTAAATATCCATTTGAGAAAATTACTAGATTAAAAAAAGCGGACTTCAAGATGCAGTTTCCTTTAAATAGACTCTTCATCTTATGAAGCTTGGAACTACATATGAGTTGAAAGAATTCAAGTCTCACCGATGTGGGGATGCACTCTTCTGGACTTTTCTATCGTGCTCCTGACCCTCTTCATCCAGAAGGTCCTCTCAGCCCTAAAATTCACGTCTAGTTAACACCCTCTGTCCTTGGAGCTCCTCCCTCCCCCTCTCCCTCTGTAGGGCAGAGACTCCTCTTCCTAAAGTCTCTATTTTAAGGAGGGAGTCCAGGTCAGCCATCTCTTCATTTCTCACTTGACTGTACTCTTCTGGAATGCTACTGGGTACCTTCTCCTACCATAACTCTCCCACAACCCCTTTTAGCTTCCCGTTGTATGTTGCCTTCCCATATTGGATTCTAAGCTCCTTGAGGACAGGGACTGTCTGTTGCCTTTCTTTGTGTCCCTAGCATTTAGCACAGGGCCTAGCGCATAGTAAGCATTTAATAAATGTTTTATTGACTGACTGACCGACTATGGCTACAAAATATTGCATGTATGTTGTCAGACACCATTGCTATGTTGGTTGGTTTTGCTGAACTGGCTTATTTTTTTCCTTCTTATCCCAGATGGGGAGAGATTGATACATACATACATACATGCACATATACACATATACATCATACACATGTAATACATGCATGTCTGCATACATAGAAATGAAAGGTACAAAAACAAAAATTATTAATAAAATAAGCTAAAAAGAAAGTAAATACTTTTAGGAGAATCCATCTTTTTTCATCAAATAGAAGTATTAAGGTTGAAAAAGAATAAGGTTGAAATGGTCTATATTTCAAAAGCGAACTGAACATTTTACTATTTTCACACTTACTAGATTCACGTTTATGATCTCCCATTATGTATCTCGGCCTGCCTGCCTTGGGCATACCTCCTTCATGTTTGAAGGAAAGGGACATCAGTTGATGGGGGAACATGTTGCGACAAGTTTGTTCATTTTCCAATACATCGTCCTCAGCCTTATTGTGTCTGGCACGTATTGTGGCTGTGATACCTTTTAAAATGCGTATCCAACAAACCAAATCCTACGAAATCCTGCAATTTCTGTTGAGGTCTCTGAGCCCACCTTCATTCTCTGTGAAGGAAAGCCTTCAAGTATCTGAGGCTGGGTATGAACTCAGGTTTTCCTGACTCCAGGCCCAGAACTCTCTCTATCCCCTTGTAACACCGGCTGCTTCTAAAAGATTTCAGGAACTGTATGATTCTCTATGCAGGTATATCAAGTCCTAAAAGGCTAGTACTGAACTTTATGTCTTCCAATTCTTTTATTTTACACTATGAGGAAGCTAAGACACAGACGTTAAATGAGGTACCCAAGATCACCCAGTTAATAAGTGTCTGGGTAGAATTTGTAGCTTCTCTACTCTTTCACACAGTGGATGCAAAAATGAGACATACAGCAAGGAAGGGAAGGGGGGAAGGAGGATAGGATTAATGGGAAAGAATAATGATAAAAAAGACAAGAAGCATCAGGGAAACATATTTTGGAAAATCAGAATTGCATGAAGCCCTCCTGTCTGATTCCCCCAGAAGTCTCCTTGCCCAGCTGAATAGAGCAGTATTATTATTTCTGGATTCCTGCCATGTGGAACACTAGTCTGAGTCAATCAGGTAGCATAGATATTTCACTCTAATTCAGTTTGATTACAAAATAAATTTGGTTTGAGGCCAGTTAGGGCCTTTTAAAAATCACAGATGAGACACACGTAAGCATTCCCACCTTGCCTCAGATGGGTGGTATTGTGTGACTGTGTATTTCTTAGTCTGAAGCTATCTGAGCACAGCAGTGAACTGGGCCGCACAGTATGTGTAAAGTGTCATTGCTGTTTATCGTGATCATTTAAAATCAAGTCTCTATGACAGTAAACTAGGCTCTTAACTTATTTTTAACCTGGCAGTTAGCAGGAAGAATGAATAGAGGTCTGTTTTTTCAGTGACTAATAGGGGAAGTGGGCACATTATAATCTAATACAGAAATTCCTAGCCTTTTCCTGATGAGTTTATAATTTTGATAATTGATATGGGTGAGAAAGAAGGAGTAATGATGACAGTGTATAGGCAGTGATTCCCTGCTGGGAATCCCCAAGAACAGAGAAGACTAAGGTATGACATCAGGAAACTGCCTTCAACATTTGTCATGTTGGGTAGTGGGAAGCCTTGATCTAATGTAGTGTGTAGCAGAAAGTGAGGGGGAAAAATACCAAAGCAAACCATTTGTTAAGTGCCTACTGTGTGCTGGGCATTGTGCTAAGCATTTTAAAAATATCAATTTATTTGATCCTCACAAGAATCCTGGGAGATAGGTACCAAAATTATCTCCATTTTATAGTCAAGAAACTGAGGCAGACTAGTTACTTTCCCAGAGTTACGCAGCTAATAAGTAGCTTGGTTGGATTTGAGCCCAGGTGTTCCTGAGGCAAGGGCCAGTGTGCCACCTAGATACCTAGCTATTTAAGAGATGCCTAAAAAGAAGAGATCAGCTTCTCTGCTTCATGATTTCTGTAGACCTGCCACTAACCACATTGGTATAATTAACGGATAGGATACTTGGATTGAAGTCAGGAAGAAATGGGTTCAAATCCTACCCAGACACTTATTAACTGGGTGATCTTGGGTAAATCATTTAAAGCCTGTGTCTTAGCTTCCTTATAATATAAAATAGAAGAATTGGACTTAGCCTCTGAGGTTCCTTCCAGCTGTAAAGCTATTATCCTGTCATAGAAAAGGGGGGAAGTGGTATAGTTAGCTTCAGTTCCATAGTTTTAAAAAGAATAACAATATATAACCTCTTTTTTAAGTACGAAGATGATAAGGTGCCAATTAGCAGTTGGTTTTAAATATCCCGTAGGTCTAGATCACACGCCATCTTTTTCATGAATCCTCCCTGGTCCCTTTCCTCTTTTCCCTCCACAAAAGCAATCTTTCTCTTAAATGTTCTCTTAAATACACTCTCATGTGTTTATTATATTCTGTTTTCTGATATAGATCTTTCTTATTCATGTCTTATTTTACTAGTTTATATGCCATTTGAGGACAGGAGCTATATACATACACACATACACCTCTGGAAAATATACATACATATATGTATGTATGTATATATCTGGAATGATGCCTTACATAATATATGCTTAATGTTAATGCTTGGTGGCAACTACTTTTTGATTCGTATTTTTAGAGATTTATTTAGGGACCCAAGAGATTAAGTGATTTTCCCCAGGGTTAAGCAACCAATATGTATCAGAGGCAGCACGTGAATGCAGGCTGTCTGGACTCTTAGGGCAGTTCTCTGCGCATTATGACACGCCACCTTTCATGATACGAAGTGATGATATTGTTTATATCACCATTGCCTATCCCCTCCCACCCCCGAAAGCAACACTGCCGGACTTGAGATGAACTTGGCCATTTTGTGATTTTAATATCAACCACATGGGTGAGTTGTGCAAGGGGCCACATCCTAATTACTGTATTGTTTTCCCTGTATCTTTCAACTCTTAAAGTTTTGAAAATTTAGTGCATGAAGTATCACCAAGATACAATCCTATCTGAAGGAGCAATCAGGTCTGTGGTTCATTGCCTAAGATAATGATTCTTCATCTTATGGATTATTAATATTTCATCCTAAGGAATCCCATGTGTGTAGAACTCCAGTCATCAACTTGGGAGAAAGTATTAAATCTTATTGTTTCAGTGGCATCTTTTTTTCCCCCTTCAGTGTGATATCTGTGATCCGGGCAAAAACTAACATTAGCCTTATAGAAAAGCAAGACTATGTCAGGTTTAATCATATCTCTCACACACACACACCACACACCCCTATATTTCTCTCTCCAATGTAGGGAATTTGAGCTGGAAATTTAGACCACAAACTTCAATCTAAGGGACCATTTTTCCAGTTGCAGTGGTTTTTGTTTGTTTTGTTTTGCTTTTCAGCTCTTACCAACTCAAGGGGATGGGGGGTGGTGAGCGGTTGAATTAGATGCGGTAGGAAGTCATTACCAGTAACTACACTGATGTGAGGAACTTATCAATGTAAGACTATGAAAAAACCCTTTTTACTAATGAAGATCAAGAACTAGGCTGCAATGTATAGTCTTGGAAAAGTTGACTGGAGCACTTAGAGATTATGGGCATCAGATGCAATACTTCAACTAGGCTTTTCTGATTCTAGGGCTAGTTCTTAATTCACTATATCTCTCCTACAAAGCATATTTAGTGTAACATATTATGTGTATTGCTACCCATTGTGTCTAATTTTTCTCACACATATAAAATTTAGTGTTTTTCTTGGGAGTTCGTGAAAAGTAATATGAGGGCACATTTAGTCCTTTATCATGCTTTAATTTCTGTGAAATCAAAAGTACTGAAACATACATTTTCTTTGATTGACAAACATGGAAAGTATAGAGCACGGGTGGGGAACCTTGGCCCTGAGGCCACACATAGCTCTCTAGAAAAAACTTAGACCGAGTCTAAGTTTTATAGAACAAATCCTTTTATTAAGGGGATTTGTTCTGTAAAGTTTGGATTCAGTCAAAGGGCCACACTTGAGGACCTGGAGGGCTACACGTGGCTTCGAGGCCACAGGTTTCCCACCCCTGGTATAAAGATCAACTTATTTCATCCTGTCCTAGTAGTGTTCATAACATTTTTAGTGCTGTGTAAATAAAATAAATCTTATTAATGAACTACTTAAAAGGTATTACATTATCAAAATCATGGACAAAATATAAATGGCTCTGTCAGAGGGGTGGAGGAAATCTCTGTTGACAATATTGATGATGTAGCACATCAGCTCAAAATGATAAAACTACATTTTCTAAAACATACAAAATAAAAGCCCATCTAAAGTGTTATATTCCCTGCCTCCCTCATATGAGACTGTAGCCATAGAAGTTCTAGAATGTAGTCACAAAGTGATTATATTTACACCACCACACTATGGTGTTAAGTTTAATTGTAGCAATGGTCTGCCCTTATCTCTCTCTGAAATGAGGATACTTCTCTGGTTGAGAATAGAATACTGTTATTGGCTGAGTCAACAAATTAGTCCCTCCTCCGAGGACTTTAAATAACTCAGTCTTGTTGGGAGTAGGAGTGGGGTATTTTGTAAACTGGGACATATGTATCGATGAGATCCCTGGGAGAGAGAATTTCTTTTTCTAGTCTCTTCCACCCCCACCCCCATATTGGCTATCTTGCTTGGAAAGGGAACCAGTGGACCTGTAGGATATAGTTCATACTGTAGGGAACTTAGATACAAACTCCAGATAGATATGGATACAGAGAGATAATCACCCAAGGGAGGAAGCAGCTTCAAGGAATATGACCTCTGGTAGCAGAGAAGAGAGTCAGACTATGGAAAGGGATATATCTTGGGAATCCAGCTGAGCAACCTACTTAGCAGAGATAGCTGGGTAATAGAGTCAGAGAGGTGGCACTGTGGATAGAGTACAAAATGCCAAATCCTGTGACTCACAAAAAGAACATTGCCTCATGCAAGATAACTCCATACTTCATACCTTCTTCTCCCTGTCCCCCACCTCCCCCGCCTTGCCCAGCTAAGTGGTATGGTGAGAGTATTGGGCCTGGAA